>NW_024412412.1:14711734-14830817 GCF_014898765.1 Herpailurus yagouaroundi
CTCTAGGGTGTCAAACGACCCGTAGATCGTTAGGATCAGCTTTTCCATTTCTGAAAAAGGGGGGGGGGGAGGCAGGAAATGTCCCTGTGTGGAAATGGAAACAGGTTAAGAGAAGATAGGCGGTGTTAGTAAAACATTTCTCTTTACTGACTCCAATTCAGATTTTAACTCTACAATTGTAATTATAATTTTGAAGTTATGGCTTGTATCTATTCCTTTCCACTTTATTTTCAGCTTGTTCTTGCAGCTTATCTTGTCGTCAGGTCTTTCTTTTGTTGTTCTAATTCATCCTGTTTACTCTTCTAATTCTATTGGAAGGGCCCGCTGTTTTTGTGGTTCCTGTAATAAATTCTTTTTCTCCAGTATCATTAAAAATCACATTCTGTCCCTAGTGTTCCACATTTATTTTCCATAGAAACTATGTTGGTTATTTTCTGTTTATTCATCCTCAAACAGAGAGTAAGCTATGTAATTTTGAGTTTTGGATGAGTGGGTTTCTCTCTGTTCTACTTAATGTTCTTTCAGTGACTATTGCTGGAGGGGGTTTTGATGTATACAACTCCCAACTCAATTTCTGTTGTCTGTTATTTAATCTTTTGCTCTAACTTTGCTTCACTCATCTGTGGTCAGCTGTGTGCCTACCCTTGCCACTTGTCTCTTGTAGAATTTCTCAGGAGGATTGATCAACAGGCTCAGGCTACAGGCCAGGCTGGAGTGTACCTGTGCAAGTGTTTTCATTGTTATGAATATGTAATTATTGTTCACACAAAGTCACAGAGTCACTTGAGCAACACTATAAGCCAACTGACCTAACAGACATACACAGAACACTCCACCCAGCCACAGCAACATATACTTTCTTACGGAAAGATTCAAAACAATCTCTATCAAAATCACAATGTACCCCCCCCCTTTTTCAGAAATGGAAAAGCTGATCCTAAAATTTATATAACATGACAATGGGTCCTGAATAGAAAAAACAATATTGAAAAAGAACAAAGGGAACTCAAACAGTCTGACTTCAAAATTTACTGCAGAGCTACAGTAATCAGAAAAGTTTGGTGTTGGCATAAGAATAGACATCAATAGAACAGAATTGAGATCCTGGAAATAAATCCATACATCTATAGTCAGTTGATTTTTGATAAGGCACCATCACTATTTAATGAAGGAAGGAATAGTCTTTCCAACAAATGTATATCCATATGCAAAAGAATGAAATTGGACCCTTACCTAACACCTTGTACAAAAATTAACTCAAAATGGATCAAAGACCCAAATGTAAGAACTATAGAATTCTTAGAAGAATCAGGGGAAATATTCAGCACACTGGATTTGGCAATGCTTTCTTAGATACGACAGCAAAATAACAAGTAACAAAAGAAAAAATAGGTAAATTGGACTTTATCAACATTAAAAACAATTGTGCACTAAAGAACTGTATTAATAGAATAAGATAGCCCACAGAATTGGAGAAAATATTTGCAAATCATATATATGATAAAAATTAATGTGCATAATATATAAAGAACTCTTAACAACAAAAATCCAAACAACCCAGTTCAAAGATGGATAGGCAACTAGAATAGACGTTCTTCCAAAGAAGATGTACAAATGGCAAATAAGTACATGAAAAAGACACTCAACATCACTTGTCATTAGGGAAATGAAAATCAAAACCACAATGAGAAGTTGCTTGAAATTCATTAGGGTGTCTATTATTTTAAAAATGGAAAATAGCAAGTGTTGACAAAGATGTGAAGAAATCGGAACCCTTGTCCTTCATAAGTGGGAATGGAAAATTGTGTAACCACTTTGAAAAATGTCCTGGCAGATACTCAAAAAAGTTAAACAGAATTACCATTATGATCTAGCAATTGCATTCCTGGGTATATACCCCCACAGAATTGAAAGCAGGGACTGGAACAGAAACTTGTACATAGTATGAGTCTTCACAGTACCCAAATAGTGGAAACAACCCAAATGGCCCTCAGGTTTAAACAGATACAGTGTTTCCATACAATGGAATACTATTGAGCCAGAAAAAGAAATGAAGTACCAGCACATCAACACAAAGTGGATGAACTTTGAAAGAATGAAATGAAATACTACGGCCTTTTGTAGCAACATGGAGGATGGAACTGGAGAGTGTGATGCTAAGTGAAATAAGTCCTACAGACAAAGACAGATACCGTATGTTTTCACTCTTATGTGGATCCTGACAAACTTAACAGAAGACTGTGGGGGAGGGAAAGGGAAGAAAAAAAGTTACAGAGAGGGAAGGAGGCAAACCATAAGAGACTCTTAAAAACTGAGAATAAACTCAGGGTTGATGGTGGGGGGGGGGGTGGGAGGGAGGGGAAAGTGGGTGATGGGCACTGAGGAGGGCACCTGTTGGGATGAGCACTGGGTGTTGTATGGAAACTGATTTGACAATAAATTTCATATTAAAAAAATAAAAAATAAAAGTAAAAAAAAGCATTATGCTAAGTGAAAGAAGTCATACATAAAAGACCATATATTGTATGATTCAATTTATGTGAAATACCAAGAATAGGCAAATCCATAGAGACAGAAAGCAGAAAAGTGGTTGCCAGGGACTGGGAGGAAGGGAGCTGGGGGTGATTAATTAATGAGAATGGGGTTTTCTGTTAGGGTGCTGAAAAAATCCTGAACCTACAATTGACCCTTGAACAATGCAGGGGTTAGGGATTCTGATCCCCTGCACAGTTGGAAATTAGCGTATAACTTTTGACTCTCCCAAAACTTAACTACTAATAGTCTCCGTTGACCAGAAGCCTTATGGATAACATTAACAGTAGATTAACACATGTTTTACATGTTCTATGTATTTCTACTGTATCCTTATAATAAAGTCAACTAGAGAAAAGAAAATGTTACTAAGAAAATCATGAGAGAAAATACATTTACAGTACTTTACTGTATTTGTTGAAAAGAATCCACACGTAAGTGAACCCACACAATTTAAACCTGAGTTGGTCAAGGATCAGCTGTAGGTTCAGGTGGTGGCTTGTACACTTTGTGAATATACTAAATCCCAGTGTTTTATGGTTAAAATGATGAATTTTATGTTATGTGCATTTTACTACAATTTTTATAGTCACAAAGTCACATGTGAGATTTCTTTTTGTATATGAACTTTTGTTTATCCTTGAGTTTCTCGTTATTACTTTGCATTGCATGCCTTTATTATGTTCTCAAGGTTTTCAAATGCTCTCAAATGTTAAGTGTTCTGTTGTGCCCCATATTCTCCAAAAAAACCTTTTCCTTCACAGCTCTGATATTCCTGGTCCCAGCTAGGTTAATTTCTCTGCTACATGGACATTTCCTTAACCTACCTCCCTCTGCACCTTGACTCAACCTCTGTTTCCCCTTGCCTTTTCTTTTTCAGTTCTCTGTTTAACTTTAGCGTACCTCCAAGTAACGCCAGATTGTTGTGTCTGAAAGTGTCTATGATTCAACCTGAAAACTGATTATTTGCCTAAATCCAGATTAAATATACTTAACCCTCACCTGCAATGTGGCTTCTGATGTTTCATATTTTGTACATTACTTGATTTTTCTCTCAAGAGTTGTTAGATTCTTTTTGTTATTCTCATAGCATTCTGAAATTTCATTATGTGCCAGACGCAACTTTTTTCATTTCTTCGTTTGTTAATTTATTAAAGTACACTTTTTAAACATGGAGACTTTTATTTTTCAACTCATAAATTTTCCTGTATTATATCTTTGCTGATTTTCACCCCTCCATTTTTTGTAGTCTTTCCTCCCCAAACCCCTATTTGTTAGACACAGGATATCATGTATTATTTCTCTTAGTTTCTTATTTTTTTCATACCATCTCTTTGTCAATCAGTTTTATTTTTTAGGAGATTTTCTTAATCCTTCTTCCAATTACCCTATTGATTTATTTCCTCTTGGGTCTTGTATTTTTAATTTGTAAGAATTTTTATCTTGTTTCATACCCATCCCTTTATCAAAACATCCTGCTTTCATTTTATAGATGTGATATAATTCTTCAATTTTTTGGAGAATGCCAGAGTTTTTGTGTTTATTTAGTTCTTTCCTACTCCCCACATTATCCCTTCCTTTGGGGATCGTATTTTCTGTCTGCTTATCATAAACTCTCTTTTTCAAACTTTTTTATTGCTCCCAGGTTGACCATTAATATTTAAGAGTAAGATTCTAAATGTAGCTTGGGAGCTTTGTATATTTGGGTAAGGTTTTGTTTTAGGGCCATCAGGCAAGGAGGCAGCTGTCGTCCTGGGAGTCCACCAAAGCCAGAATGTGGAGGTGGCCACTTGCTTTTCTAAAAAAGGAACCTCATCTGTCAGCTTTGGAATGCTTCGGCAATAGCATTCTGTGTGAGAAGCTAGGGACGGTGATTGCTTAATTTACTTATCGTTAAAGAATCCACTTGTTTTCACCTTCAAGTTTCACTCCTGCTTTTGCCGCACTGGCGTCTCCAAGCCCTAAGCTTCTGAGGAGTTCTGCCGGGCAAGCAGCCTCTCTGTTTGAGGCACCTGCCCCTGAGGGAGCACCAGCTCCACTGCGCCTGCCCCTGAGGGAGCACTGAGATCCACTCCCCCTCCCCCTAAGGGAGCACCAGCTCCACTGCGCCCCCCCAAGGGAGCACCAGCTACACCGTGCCTCCCCCCCCAGGGAGCACCAGCTCCACTGCGCCTGCCCCTGAGGGAGCACCAGCTCCACTGCGCCTCCCCATGAGGGAGCACCAGCTCCACTGCGCCTGCCCCTGAGGGAGCACCAGCTCCACTGCGCCTCCCCATGAGGGAGCACCAGCTCCACTGAGCCTGCCCCTGAGGGAGCACCAGCTCCACTGAGCCTCCCTCCACCTCACCTGCTCCCTTTACCACTTTTCCACAGGCTTCCACCTCACAGAATTGTGTCGAAATCACTTATCTGCAGATAGCCCCTCGCTACTCTCTTTGACATCATAGGTTAATATGTTTTTAATCTTTTATCCTTACATTATAGGGTCTCTCAAGAGAGATTTTTTTTTTCTTTTTGCTATGGACTTAACCTCTCAATTTCTTAATTTTTCTCAACTGCAAAATAATCATCTTTAAAGTCACTTATAATTTTAAAATTCTGTTATAAATCTCTCCCCTACTTGTGAGTTGACCTCATATCCCAAAAGCCCGTGCTTCACCAGTTTTCCTTAAGTCTCCTCAGACTTCACGTTGAATGAATAATTTCACTCTTTTCCCCTGCCAAAGGGACTGATTTACTTTTACCTGCTACACGATCTCCCCGGAGTTGCTTTGTGGGAACACTAGCCATTATTTAACAGGTCGTTCTCTCTCACCTGAATCAGCCTGCGTGGAGTTACTCACGTGAAAAGTAGCTAGAAAGGAACTCAGCGTCCACACTCAGGAGTGTTTGCCCTTGCGGTTTGCAGTTTAAGGCTTAGGTTCAAAATGTGTCCGATTTTCTCTGTCAGTGGCATCTTAATATTTGTAGCACGTCTCTCTTAATTTTCAGTTCAAGGCGACTTTTGTTACGCTGGGTCTCTGCTGGTCTGGACAAAGACTGCCTGTCGTTTTGAAGTTTCCTTTGGCGTTTTTCCAAAGCGAATTTTTACCATGCCATGGAGGCTAGGTTTAAGTCAGATCATTTCACATTTGCTGAAAACCTGTTCAGTTAGTTTGTGTGATACACATAGACAGAACTTTTATTTCTGTTTTTGCTTTATTTCTTGGTTAAGCTGGTCAATACAATTTAAAACCGAGTTAAGGTAATACAGTGTATATTTCGCAAACCAGTTTCTGTGTGATTCAGTAATATTGAGAAGAAAAGTAGCTAAGACTTAGATATTTCTTATTATATGCCTGGCACTGTTCTAGGGACTTGGCATTAATTACTTCCTTTAATCCTCACGTGGCCACATGGGAGAGCTACTGTCACATCGGGCACATGAGGAAAACGAAGCCAGGGTACAAATCCAGGCTGTCCGGCTCCAGAAGGGGATTTTTGTGGAAAGTTGTTTTCTTTTAGAAATTGTCCAGAAAATAACCAGGTCCTAAGGGAAAGACGTGAACCCTGGGGTTATTAAGATGGAGAAAAAGGATTGGTTGTCTCAGAGATCAGAAAATGATACACTGGCTTGTTAGGATTCGTAAAAGTTTTATTTTAAAAAAAAAACACATAAAACCTCCATATCCTACCTTAAACACCACTTTCTGATGTATTGTTGAAAAGAATTTGGTGCTTTTCATTCACTGATCTACTCATTCATTCAACAGATACTTCTCAAGCGCCGACCGCGTGGCAGACCGGAGTCCAGGTAAGCGGGATACACCGGTTAGGAGAACGTGGGGCCTCCGTTGAGCGGGCAGCGGGCGGGGGGGAGCAGCACCGCTGATGGGCAAAATAAGCAGATGGCACGGTAGAGGTGGGAAGAGGAGGGAAGAGCAGATTGGGGTAGGGAGATCTGGAACGTGCAAGGAAGGGATGCAGACCGTCTCCGTGTGCTGGTGGAGATGAGCCTTTTAGTGAAGGTTAGAGCTGAGCCGAGACTGGAAGGGGGTCAGGGAGTCCAGCGTGTTCCATCTAGGGGCTGGGAATTGTCAAGGCAAGAGCACCCCAAAACAGAAGAACTGCGAGGAGGTCCACGTGACGGGGCCAGGGGGCGAGGGGGCGCTCGGGCTACAGATGCGCTTGAAAGGGAGCGGGAAGCCAGAACATCACAGGCTGGGTAGCTGGGTTTGGGGCCTCGGCTTCTACCGAGGGAGTGGAAAGCATTCTGGGCTTTCACATGGCCTGACTTATATTTACACGGACTCCTCTGGCTGCTGTGTTGAGAATAGACCATAGAGGGTCAAGGGTACGAGTAGAGAGACTGCTGGGAGACCGAAGCAGTCATCACTTCCGTGAACGTTTACCTGCAAGTAATTTATCTAATTTACGGTTGAGAATAATTTTTAATGTTTATTTATTTTTGAGAGAGAGAGGGAGGGCATGCGTACGCGCGTGCACAAACACGAGTTGGGGAGGGGCAGAGAGAGAGGGAGACACGGAATCTGAAGCAGGCTCCAGGCTCTGAGCTGTCAGCACAGAGCCCTAGGCAGGGCTCAGACTCACAAGCAGTGAGATCATGACCTGAGCCAAAGTCAGAAGCTTAACCGACTGAGCCACCCAGGTACCCCAAGTTGGGCATAATTTTTAAGGAATCATTGAGAACACCCAAGAATTCTTATGAACTAAGAACTTTTAGCCTACAAACTTTTTCAAGTAAATAAAAACATTGGTGAATTCTAGATTTCATAATCGTATGGACATAATGTATTTTATAAATATCACGGACTGAAGCATGTATCCTCAAGATTCATATGTTGAAGCTCCAAACCCCAGGACCTCAGTATGTGACTGTCTTTGGAGGCAGGGCCTTTAAAGAGGTAATTAAGGTAAAATGAGGTCATATGGTTGGGTCATAACTCAATGTGACTGGTGTCCTTAGGAAAAGGAAAGATCAGGACACAAAGACACACAGAGAAAATGGTGGTGGGGACACAAAGAGAAGACGACCATCTGTACGCTAAGGAGAGAGGCCTCAGGAGAAACCCACCCTGCTGACCCCTCAGTCTCAGACTTCCCACCTCCAGAACTGGAAGGAGATGCACTTCTGTTGTTCAAGTCCCCCGCCTGCCCCCCACCCCCGTCTGGTACTTTGTATTGTATTAGCAACTAGCATTAATAGATGTATAGTTGAGCCTGAATTAATTTCGGTTATGTGGCTTTAGTTTTGTATTTTTTGGGCAGTTAATTTTTCTTTTAACTTTACAGTATTTTGTAAGCACTGAAATATCTGTGGCTTGGGCATTGAGCCTGAGGCCAAAAGAGCCCTGGTGTTGTAAGAAAGATAGGAAGGCTTTCACAGAAGACATGGAAGTTTAGACTTCCTCCCCATAGGAGGATGCGATTTCCTGGTTTTCCATGTGTATCTATAGTGATGATACCTTTGTGTTTTATTTTCAAGTTCTTCTTTTTCTTCCAGTCTGCGCGTTGCCTTTCAGAGGGAGTGCTGGAGGGAAACCATTACTTTTTAGCTTGGTCTTTCAGAATAAGACTTTCCTGGCATATTTATCTTACCATAGGCTAGGAAAGTCGTTGTAATGTAATGTAATTTATTACCCCAATCTGTTGTGTACGCTGTGTTAATTTAAATTTGTTAGTGAGCAAGATATTGTTACAGTTGTTAGGAGATTTAAACTTGGTACAGTTAAGAGCTTGGCAGGTGGGGTGCAGCAAGTTTCTGCCTGTTAATTACTCACAGGTAAACAGATCAAGTCACCTAGTAATGTGCTAAACACTGTCATTTGATTAGGGCTGCAGAGCAGTGAACAAGAATATGGTCAGCTAGGATCTGCACCCAAAATTGGCCTTGCAAAGACCTAAAGGTCCAGAAAACTGGCCCCAAACTCTTGCTGATATCAGTTATTCCCATAAGGAAGGATAAAATGTTTTCATTTACAGTCAGAGATAAGTCTTAGACTAGAACTAGCTTGGGGAGGTAGCACTCACCGGTGAGAGTCTCAGCTCCCTGAGGGCAGGACTGAAGTACCACTGTGTTGTAGCCTCCAGAACGTTACCCGGAGCCTGGTACCCAGTAAGCCTTAAATACATGTTTGCTCAATAAATAGTTCTGATTTTCCCCCCTTAGGAGCAGGTTTTGTTAGGAGGTCAGGGAAAGAGCCTGAAACGGAAGATCACCACTTCCCTCATAAAACAAAATCCAGAACCGAGAATCAGAATCCCAAATCCAGAATCAAGGCTTCTGGTCCCAGAAGGAGAACCTCAGTGCAGAGAGGGATAGCTGGGCCTCCTTCGCAAAGGATTTAACTTCTGCTGGAGTTCTCATCTCATTGAGCTCTGCTGCCGTGCCTGGCCCCAGAGCCGTGTTGTGCATACTTAAAAGTCCTTGTCCGAGCTTGGACACCATTGCCTTCTCTGTGTCCCTTCTAATACAGCCACAGCAGGCTGGGGCCCTTCAAACACTGTCAAAAAGTGAAGCCGATGGAAAAGAAAGCAAAGTACATGTGAGCATTAGAACAGCCCTCGTTTCAAAGGCTGAGCTTAATTACTTTCCAGCTCCAAAGACCTGGCACAACCTGGGTCGCCCTGTCCGGGTTCTTGAGGTCCAGCTCTTGGCTTGTTTTCAGAGAGTGTGCTCATCCCCAAGACCCCTGGCCCAGAGAACGAGGGCCCCTTTCTCTGTCCGACCTGAGGCTGTCCCTCCAAATTCCAGCTTCGGAGTTGGAAGATGGGCTCCCTCCCCTGATGACTGACCCCCTCAGTGACTCCTCCAGAGGAGCGCTCCCCCTGCACCTGCAGAGAGGGGCCCGGGGCCCACACAAGATCCCGTGCACACACTATGACCGTGTCACCTCCATTGCGGGTGTCGTATGCAGATCCCCGACACGTTTGGAGGCAGAGAGGAAGGAAACGTCATGAAGGCAGCTCCAGTAGAGACAGCTGGGGCCGCCCAAGAAACTAACCCTGCGCTCTGTGGTGCCACCCCAGGTACGCTCTGCGTTTATGATATTTGAGCTGGTAATCTGAGGAGCAAAACCAAGAGATTGTGTCTTTAAAGTGGTCACAGGAATGTCAGAAACAAGTAGCAACTACATTTTAATGGTTTATCATGGGGAGGTAGCTGCTTGGCTGCCAGGGCCCCAACCTTCGTGTGTTGCAAGTCCGGTCGCCTCTTCAGTGAAGAAGGCCTCTAAGGAGAGCAGGTGGGTCCAGTTTTGTGTTTCCTTGTTGGGATTTTGCGTGTAAAACTCTCAGAAACAAGGCTGGCCTCTCACACCTGTCATGCCTCCCTCAGCCTGTTTGTTTTCCTAGACCTTTATGGAACTGTCATTGGTTAACAGATGCCAAGTGGTTTCATGTTCTAATCCCCCTTCACCCACCTCACTTCAGCACCACACCCACCTTCGTAATGAGCCTGAACTTGCCACTGTCCAAACATGAGCTACTGAACTGAAAACTCAACTTTATGATTTCATACACGGGTTTTTTTTTTTTTTTTCCTCTCCTAAGAAAATTTATCTGATCTTGGCCAGGTTTTAGTTTGTCATTATGCTGCATGCAATGTTCTTAAATTAATCTTCCCTTTCGTTCCGTACTTTGGCTTACATCAGTCATATCTTGTTCAAAACTCCCTTACTTGCCCATATTCTGATTACTAATATTTCCTATAGACAATCTCCTGAAACAGGTCACAGAATTTTCACATAGCCAGGTCAGGGATTGAAGAAAAAGTGTCTTCTATAAGAGATAAAAAGTGTGAGGTGTTTTTTTTTTCTTTCTTTCTTTTCTTTTCTTTTCTTTTTTTCTCTTATAAAGGATGACTTTGGATATACTCGAGGCTTCTCGAGTCTGAGTATGTCTCAGAACAGATCTTGGTTCCCTCACGTCCGTCTTTTACTACTTCCTGCCTTGATTCTATTCCACGTGGGGGAAAAAAGTCAACACGAGTGTCAAGCAAAAACTCCACTTTGACGCAAGATGTTAGAGGTGAACTCTTTGTTCTTTGCCAAGACATAGGAAAGAAAGGATATCAAGTATTTAGATTTTCCTCCTCCTCCTTCGTAGAAATAGCAGTCTTCTCTGGAAATGGCTCAGTACCACAGATGCTTCTTAATCACAGTGTCTTTTAACCTTTTTGAGTCTTAGTCTAAATAGAGGAAACGTCTCTGCTTTCAGTTCAGTTTCCAAATGGGGAAACCGTGGACATAGTCCCCCTGTGAGATTTTTTTTCTCTTTTAAACTTTTCTTTCCCTTCTAAATTATGACTGTTCTCAGTGAGTCTTGACAATAATTTCTAAATTAGCCCTGCCTGAACTTGTGTTTGGTAATCTTAGGTATTTAATTGTAAGTGTCATGGATTCCTAGCATTTCCAGTGCAGGTGTTGGATTAAGAAAGACAGTTTGACATCCTCATTGTGCAGGTCATTTTAGTATTTTCCATGCCAGGAGCAAGGTAATTAACATTGCTCAGGGCCGGAGCAGTGACTTTCTAAATGTTACACTTCACATATATGGACTGTGATGCATGTCTTACTTCCTGTGTGTCTAATGCGCTGCTACAAAGGATTCTGTGGTTAGAAGGCCATACCATGCTAGGCAGTGAAGCAATTCTGTCAAGAAGCATGGTAGCCAAAGCTGATATACAGTCATGTCTTCTGAAATGTTTATTTTACCCAGTTCTTGAAAAGCGAACAGGAACTGTGATTTTAAATGGGATTAAGAGAGATTATGTCATGGAGGAAATCAGATGCACCAAGTGTTTAAAAGGAGAGCAGTTTTTGGAGTCGAGACTCAGATATTTTGTTGTCATGAATCTTCCTACAAATTGTTTCCCGAAGCTCATAGCTACTTTTGAAATCAATAGGCATTCTGGATGGAGTATGAGAAGAAACAACGTGGAGGAGATAGAGATTTCTCAGTACTGATTCTAAAGTTGTTTCACAGTTAACATTTTTCAGTGCTTCCCAAATACTTCTTTTTTTCTGGGGATCAGAATGCTTATGCTGCCCCTGTTTCCTTTGTGGTTGGAATTTGACCTGAGAATTTAACTAAACTACCAGCAGGTTGCTTGGTGGGCAAAAAACTGAGAGCCAGGGCAAGTGAATGGTTATGTCTGGGTGAGGGAGGGACACCTGGAGCCCAGGCCTGCCGGGAGCTGCCTGCGCACCTCTTCTGACTGGATCTCTGCCCCCCATTCCCTGTCTCACTATGTACCTTGTGCCCCATCAAGCTTTTCGGTCCCTGGTGACTTGGTCTTACCCTTTTTCCTGAGTTCTGGACTGTGTGTTCACCCCATGTCCCAGCCGTATTCGTGGAATATTCATTGAGCGCCTGCCTGTCCAACTTTAGTGTGCAGTCTTTCTCCACTGATTCCATGTTCCCCTGTTAAGTCACATCCCGATTCCTGCCTTTTGAGATTGCCCATATGGATTTTCATTGGATTACAGATCCTCTCTGACTCAGTTTATTGCATATAAGTTTACATGGAATATACTTGAAACTGAAAAAAATCAAATGTCTTTGAAGATAGTCAAAGGAAATCAGTGAGGACTGGTAGAATGGACAACTGTTTCAAAATTCCCAAGTGGTATTGCTCGCTTCCTGGAATCATATAATTACTATTATTTTATGTTAGAGAAATTTCCAGTCCATGACGTTTCCTACTGAAAAAAAAAAAATCAGTGAGTGGTTTATTTTAGACAGAATTTGAAATAGAGGAGTTGCTCTTTTTCTGATCACCTGCATATACAGTTGTTTGTTACCAGATCAGAGAAATCAGTGGCCAACTTCAGAATAGTCCAAATTAATGTTCTCAAATAGAGGAATAAATAAGGATCTGAAAATTTTTCCACGTTTATTCAGGTATAATTGACAAATAAAATTCTAAGAAGTGTACCATGTAAAAATTTGACATCTGTGTATGTTGTGGGGAGGATTCCACCCCACCCCCCACCACTGAGTTCATGAATGTATCCATCACCTCACTTTTTTTTTGGTGAGAACACTTAAGTTCTCTCTTAGCGAATTTCTTTTTTTTCTTTTTTTTTTTTAATTTTTTTTCAACATTTATTTATTTTTGGGACAGAGAGAGACAGAGCATGAACGGGGGAGGGGCAGAGAGAGAGAGGGAGACACAGAATCGGAAACAGGCTCCAGGCTCTGAGCCATCAGCCCAGAGCCCGACGCGGGGCTCGAACTCGCGGACCGCGAGATCGTGACCTGGCTGAAGTCGGACGCTTAACCGACTGCGCCACCCAGGCGCCCCTCTCTTAGCGAATTTCAATTATATAGTGTAATGTTAACAACTGTAGTCACCATATCATACATTAGACCCTCATATCCTATTCATCTAACAACTGAAAGTTAGTACCGTTTTACCAGCCTCTCCCTTTTTCCCCCACACCCAGCCCTTGGAAACCACTTTTCTACTCTGTTTCCACAAGTTAATCCTCCCTTCCTTCCTCCTTCTTCCTTCCTTCCTTCCTTCCTTCCTTCCTTCCTTCCTTCCTTCCAAATTCCACTTATAAGTGATGTCGTGTGGTAATTGTCTTTCTCTCTCTGGCTGATTTCATTAACATCCACCACGGTCATCCCATGTTTTTGCAAATGACAGGATTTCCTTCTTTTTTAAGGCTGAATAATATTCTGTGGTGTGTGTGTCCATTTTCCTTATCTGTTCATCTGTCCATGTACACTTAGGTTGTTTCCATTTCTTAGATATTGTAAATAATGCTGTCGTGAACATAGGAGGACAGGTGTCTCTTCAAGATGCTGTTTGCCTTTCCTTTGGATGGTCCAGAAGTGGGGTTGCTGCTGACATGGCAGTTCTGTTTTGAATTTCTTGAGAACCTTCAGGTGACTGTACCAATTTACATTCTCACCAACAGTGTACAAGGGTTCCCTTTTCCCTGTATCCTCGCCAGCATTTATTCTCTTTTGTCTTTTTGATAATAGACATCCTAACAGGTATGATTTGCATTTCCTGGTTTTGATTTGCATTCCCCTGAGGTGGTGGTGGTAGTACCTTGACATGTATTTGTTGGCCATTTGTGTGTCTTCCAGTAAATGTCTATTTAGGTTTGTTTCCCATTTTTAAATTGGGTTGCTTTTTTTTTGCTATTGAGTTGTATGGCTTCCTTGTATACTTTGGATGTTACCCCTTTATCATATATATGATTTGCAAATATTTCCTCCCTTTCCATAGGCTGCCTTTACATTTTGTTAATGGTTTCCTTGGTTGTGCTGAAGCTTTTTCGTTTGATGTAGTCCCAGTTGTTCATTGTTGCTTTTGTTGACTTTGCTTTTCGTTTCAAAACAAACAAACAAACAAAAAATCATTGCCAAGACCAATGTCAAGGAGCTTACTCTCTTTTTTCTTTTAGGAGTGTTATGGTTTCTGGTCTTATGTTAAAGTCTTTAATCCATTTTGAGTTGATTTTTGTGTATGGCGTAAGATAGGGGTCCAGTTTCATTCTTTTGCATGTGACTGTCCCTTTACTGAAGAGACCATCTTTTCCCAATTGTATATTCATGGCTCTTTTGTTGAAAATTAATTGACAATATATGCATGGGTTTATTTCTGAGGTCTCTGTATTGTTCCATTAATTGATATATCTGTTTTTATGCCAATACTACAGTGATTTGATTACCATGGCTTTGTAATACAGTTTGAGATCAGGAAATGTGCTGTCTCTAGCTTTGTTCCTTCATAAGATTGCTTTGGTTATTTGGGGTTTTTTGTGATTCCATACAAATTTTAGGATTTTTAAAAAAAATTTCTATGAAAAATGCCATTAGAATTTTGATAGGGATTGCATTGGACCCATAGATTGCTTTGGGAAGTATGAACATTTTAACAGTATTACGCTTTCTAATCCATGAACACAGAATATTTTTCCATTTATTTGTGTTTCTTTTCATGTCTCATCAGTGTCTTGTAGTTTTCAGTGTATATACATCTTTCACCCCCTTAGTTACATTTACTCCCAAGTATTTTATTCTTTTTGATCCTATTGTAAATGAGATTGTTTTATTTTTTCTATTTTTTAAACTTTTTTTTTTAATGTTTCTTGATTCATTTTGAGAGAAAGAGAGCATGAACAGGGGAGGGGCAGAGAGGAGGAGAGAGAATCCCAAGCAGTCTCTGCACTGTTAGTGCAGAGTCCGATGCAGGGCTTGAACTCATGAACCGTGAGATCATGACCTGAGCCAAAATCAAGAGTCAGTACTTTTTTTTTAAATTTTTTTTTTTACGTTTATTTATTTTTGAGACAGAGAGAGGGCATGAACGGGGGAGGGTCAGAGAGAGAGGGAGACACAGAATCTGAAACAGGCTCCAGGCTCTGAGCTGTCAGCACAGAGCCTGATGCGGGGCTTGAACTCACGGACTGCAAGATCATGACCTGAGCCGAAGTCGGTCGCCCAACTGACTGAGCCACCCAGACGCCCCGAGAGTCAGTACTTAAGTGACTGAGCCACTCAAGTGCCCCTGAGATTGTTTTCTTAATTTGTCTTCCTGATAGTTCATTGTTGGTATATAGATATGCAACTGATTTTTGTGTCCTGCAACTTTACTGAAATCATTTGTTATTTCTAACAGTTTTTTCATGGAGCCTTTAGATTTTTCTATATGCAATATTATGTCATCTGTAAATAGAGACAGTTTACCTCTTGACTTTTATTTCTTTTTCTTGCCTAATTACCCTGGCTAGAACTTCCAGTTCTGTGTTGAATAAAAGTGGTGAGAGTGGACACCCTTGTCTTGTTTTTGATCTTACAGGAAAAGTTTTTAGTGTTTTGTCACTGAGTAAAATGTTAACTATGGGCTTGTTTTACATGACCTTTATTATGCTGAGGTATGCCTGTACCCACTTTATTGAGAGTTTTTATCATGAAAGGATGTTGAATTTTGTCACATGCTTTTTCTGTATCTATTGAGATGATCATATGATTTTGATCTTTCATTTTGTTAATGTGGTTTATCACGTTGATTGATTTGTGGATGTTGATGCATTCTGGCATCCCTGAAATAAATCCCACTTGATTGTAGTGTATGATCATTTTAAGGTATTGTTGAGTTCAGTTTGAAAATACTTTGTTGAGAAATTTTGCATCTGTGCTCATCAGGCATATGGCCTGCAATAGTGTCCTTGTCTGGTTTTTGTGTTAGGGTAATGCCTTGTAAAATGAGTTTGGAAGTATTCCTTCCTCTTCTATATTTTGGAAGAATTTGAGAAGGATTGGTACTAATTTTTCTGTAACTGTTGGGGAGAATTCACCAGTAAAGCCATCTGGTACTAGACTTTTTTGTCTGTTGGGAGGGTTTGTTTGTTTGTTTGTTTGTTTGTTTGTTTTGGGAGAGAGAGAGAGAGAAAGAGCATGCAAGGGAGGGGCAGAGAGAGAATCTTAAGCGGGCTCCACACCCAGCATGGAGCCTGATGTAGGGCTTGATCTCACGACCCTGACATCACGACCTGAGCTTAGTTCGAGGGTCGGATGCTTAACTGAGCCACCCAGGTGCCACTGGAGGTTTTTGATTCCTGATTTAATCTCCTTACTAGTAATTGGCCTGTTCTGAGTTTCTGTTTCTTTATGATTCTTGGTATGAGTCTTGGTAGATTGTATGTTTCTAGGAATTTATCCATTTCTTCCAGGTTGTCTAGTTTGTTGGTATGTAACTGCTTATAGTAGTTTCCTTTGTACTTCTGTGGCGTGGATCTGAATATTTCAGACTTTCGTCGAAGGTCAGTTGCTTCAGAAACATTTTGGCCATGGCCCTGCACCTCCTCCACCATGAAAAAAGACATATTGCAATTCTCAGATAATGAGTATGCTTTAGATACGTATAAGATGCCTTTGATGCATGCCAATTCTCTAGCCCCTGGGAAGTTTCGAGAAGCAGAACAAAGGCAGTGAGCCAAGCCCTAGGCAGTGGAAGCCTTGGCTAAGTGGAGGCAGGAAGAAGAGTTGGCTGTTCAGCCTTGGCCTTGGAATGGCTGAAGCCCTGTGTGATAGAGCCCTAGTGCCCGGAGCAATGGGCGAATCCCACCGAGGGGACTACTGGGGGCATCTCCACAGCTGTCTTCCTCTTTGGCTTCTCTGCCAGAGCTGGCTGAGGTCTTGGCCGTGTGCTACTCGTGGTGCCCTGGTCTCTGCAGGCTCACTGTGCATCCTCACCCCAGGTGTCCAAGACTGACAGAACCTGAGTATGTTCTGCTTTTTAGCAGCGGGCATCTCCCGGCACACCTCAGGAGCTTCAGGGATCAGGGTCCTATGGGGGTGGCTTTGCCTGTGCTGAGCCCTATCCTGTCACTGAAACTTTGGGGCTTCATTTTCTCATCTATAAGGAAAGTTTGAGGAGGACCCCTCATCCTTGGAGGGCTCACTCTGTGAGAGGCATAGGTCTAAGCACTTAACACGCTTATCTCTTTTCAATAGTTGCAGGAGTCCTATGTAGTGGGAGTCATTGTTGACATTTCACAGGTTAGGCAACAGAGACACAGAGAACTCAGTGACTTGCCCAGAGTCACTCATGACTGAGTGACAGAAGCAGGTTTTACGTTCTGATCCAATTATATCCAAAGTCAGTATTTTTCACCACTATGCCGGGTTGCTCTATGATTTTTTTTTTTAATCACTTATGTTTATCATAGGTGTTGATATCAGAGACTACCAAAGTGATCCATGGATTGAGAATGTCAGACATGAAGCAAAACACTGTTTTTAATAGGGTGTCATCCTTCGTATATGAAGACAGGGCTCTTAACTATACCAGTAGAGTACATACTTTGAGCTTTTTTTTTTTTTAATGGCAGTAAGAGTATTTTGCTTGTTCATTTATATTCTGAATGGGTTACACTTGTCTTGTGCCTCATAGCTCATATTTTGCAGTTGGCATTTAAAGAGTAGCTTCATGAAATAAAGATCAGAGGTGGGTGGCCCGAGGAGAGAGTTTGGAAGGACTAGATAAGGAAAATTTCTCTGACCATACAGTGGATGCGATGCTTTCTGTTCTAAATAGTAAATCTAATTCACTTTATGGGTCAGAGAGTGATTTGATAAAGACTGACAGAATCATTGAATTTCCCATAACAATGCTGTGTGTGTTTATGTCTCTGTGTGTGTCTGTTATGATGCATTCACTCGTGCAAACCCATCACATCCAGTTCCCATGGGTGGGAGATGTGTGCCAGGATGGGAGTTACAGGACTAAAATGTGTGTGATTTTCAGGGAAGAATGACTGGTTTTACAATTGATGGAGATGGAAACTTGTCTTTAACTTGACTTTTTTTTTCTTCTTTGTAAAAACTAACACCAGGACTTTCTAACCTTATTATAAAGGTAACATATCTTCGTTTCAGGTTAAGTTCGAAAATACGGAAAGCCCCAAATTTATACAGAAATAAAAATCTTGCCTTTAATTTTCAGTCTCCTTATTTTTCATCCTTAGATTTATATGGAATTTCTAAAAAAGAGAATGCCCAGATCTAAATCCTGCCTTCTCAGAGCGTGCCTCCCTCATGGGAGCCGACCTCCTGCTCTCCATCACCCCTGCTTGCTTGCCGAGGGGCAGGGAAACTGTGCCTGGACCCCTCTCCCCTCTCCCTTGGCAGGCTCTCATGGTTTCACACATCACTTCTTGACTCCAGAATCTGGATTTCCAATCCTGACATTCCGTGTAATTCATCTTCTTCAGAAAATGTGATCTTTGTCTCTACTTTTCACTCCCCTTCTACGACACTAACACAGCTCTTATTCCCAAATGCCAAGACTGTTAACACCAGCCTCTAAACTCGTCCTCCTCACCCTGTGCCTTCTCAAAATCCATCTTTACTGCTGGGATTGGCTTAAATTCTCTACAGCAACACTTTAAATGTCGGTCTTTCCCGGGGCATTTGGGTGGCTCAGTCAGTTAGGCGTCCCACTTGGGTCACGATCTCACGGTTCATGGGTTTCAGCCCCGCGTCAGGCTCTGTGTTGACGGCTCAGAGCCTGGAGCCTGTTTTGGATTCTGTGTCTCCCTCTCTGCCCCTCCCCCCCTCATGCTCTGTCCCTCTCTCTCTCTCTTTCAAAAATAAACATTAAAAAAAATTTTTTTTAAGTGTTAGTCTTTCCCTTGTGCCTCTTTGGTGCCTGTAGGGTAGGGTACTAACACCTTCACCTGGGAACCGGAATGCTTCGCAGTCTTGTCCTTATTTGCTTGATCTGCCTGTTTTCCCCAGTCCAGTCCCGGTTTGGCAGAAACATTTAGTGAATACTGGAAATCCTCTCCTGTTGTTAGACTGGGGCTATGTGCCTGACTAAAGAGCTTTGGGTAGAAGGGAGGTTCATCACTTCTAGGCACGGCTATCACAGCCCCCGGCGGGCCGCCCAGGCTTCTCTTCACGTTTCCTGTTGTCTTCAGAGGTGCAGCTCCAGCCTGGGTCCCTGAGTGATCACGGAGGGTAGGGCCCTCCGCCGACCCATGTTGGGCGTGTAACGTGAGGAAGAGGTAAGAGTCAGCCTGCCTCCATTAAGCCTTTGAGGTTTTAGGATTACTTCGTTACTGTAGTGTCACCTTTGCTGTCCTGGTAAACCTCCATGCGAGTGCATCTCTAGAACCTCACGACATACTTGGAGGCCCTGTCTGCTTTTGCCCAAGGAAAGGGAGAGAACTGAAAAACAGCGCATGACTGTAGTTCCAGGTGACCAATGCAGTGATCCCCAGACTCTGAGACTTCACCAGCTAATAAGAGTCCAAAGTAAAAACTGAGAACTTGGCAGAAGCTGCCAAATTATGATTTTGTCATGAAAAGGCATTTAAAAACTCTCTTCCTACAGTCATTTTATGTAATAAGGGGCGTGTAACACTGCATACCTCCTCCCAGAAGGGGAAGCCTGTGCTGTCAGAATTGAGGGCAGATTTTTAAACTGGATCTATTCAGCTTCGCAAAAAAGGGGCCTCTCTACATTGTCCCTGTTTTTCTCACTTCGGGTTTTCCCAGTAAGCACACTGCCAAGGAAAGGTAGTGACCTAAGGAGCAGGGGTTAGAAAGTGCACAGGAAGTTCCCCAGGTGAAGCTTGAAGACCCAGAAGGAGGGGGTGGAGTTTTCCTCTGAGACATCAGCCGAACCCTGGGAAGCTGCCTTCTTTGCTGACTGCTGGCTTTGGGACCTTGGTGTGCTGCTGAGACCTCTTGATTCGAAGAGGTACAGCGGTTACACCAAGACGTGTGTGCGGCCCCCGCCCCCCCCCCCGCCCCGGGGGGGGGGGTGGGAATGGGGAGGGCAGATCGGTGGCAGGGTTGGGGTCTGAACCAAGTCTCACTCTGCCGTATGAGCGCCACACTCCTCTCTGGACACTGAAGACTGAGATCTGCAGGGCCACCAGACAGAGCCACCTGAGGTCCCTTGGAACTGGCTCTGCTCAGGTCTTCGTTTGCTGCTGGTATTGCCTGTTCCCACGGCCTGGGTGTTGCACTGACCTCCCCCCTTGGGCCTGAGTAGATTCTTCTGGGCTCAGCTGTGGGGCCCCTTCTCCCAGGAACATTCCTTTACCCCCGTGGGAGGACTCGATCCTTCTCTTCCGTGCTCTCACAGCATTGTGAGTACACATCGTCATGGGTCATTTGTGGTCTGCTCTAGTTCTTTGCTTCTTGTGTTCCCTGGTTAAGTCGCTCCAGGGACGCAGGGAGACCCTGACCTCGGATTCCCACTACTTCCTTAATCCTGCACAACTTAAACCTTTGACACACGTTCGTTGAATAAATGAACGAACAAATGTCTGAGTGGCCACATTTAGAAGATGCCACCCTGTTACGCTCTCTTGCATTGGAAGAAAGGCATATTATATGTTTGAGATTTATTTTTATTATAGTTACTTTAAAGGGCCAACGTTTTCTTACTTACGTTTTCTTACATTTTCCAAGACTTAATAACAAGGGAAATCGTGTGAAGGCATGGGGGTAGCGTATTTTCTTACTTCCATTGTATCTGCGGCACATTTCAGAAGGTGGGTTATAAATACTCCTTGCTCAGTTTCGTAAATAGGTGCCAGACTCAGTTTCTGCCATGCTTTCCGTTATCTCATCACTGCTGAAGGTGCTGAAGATTTTAAATTTCTTGACCTGGACCTTTCCTAGTTGCAGTGCTGGTGCTTAGATGGAGTGACAGAAGGGGGAGCTCTGAGTCAGGTAATAGAGGCCGTTAGTCGGGGGGGCGTGGCGGTGCTTTAGACCTCAATGACAGATGGGATAGTAACTCTCTAGAATGGAAGAGAATCTGGGAGGTGTTTGGCACCTCCCCCTAGAACGGTCCTGTGGGGGGCCGGGAAGGGGGGCAACGAGCACCTGTGTGAGGAAGGAGAGCACCCTCCTGCCACTGCTGGCGGCAGGCCAGTGGGGATCAAGTGACCTTCCCCGTGGGGTCCTTCCAGCATCAGCTGGCCAGCACACAGGGCGCTGAGGAGCAGGGAGGGGTGAAATTGCAGTCTCTTGAGCACCGGGCTCTGTACCCTAAGCCTCACACACACTGCGGTCCTTAGTTGTCCCGAGCGGGCCGCACACTCCTTCCTCTGCAGCCTGCAGGTCTGGAGGGGCCGCTCGAAAGGGAAGGGGAACCCCAGAGACCAGACCTAAGATTACATTTGATCCTGGCTTGTCCTTCTGAGGACTGCCGCGCCCGCGCCCCCCCCCCCCCCCCCGCCCCCCCAGGCCCGGCTGTCACGGCCTGAGCCCCTGGAGACACGCACGAGCCCTGCTGGACACAGAACCATCCCTGCCGGGCGTGCAGGAGGCCATCACCACCGCGACCGGCTACGCGGCTCCTCTCTGCCACCCCTGCCGACACTCACACACGCCAGCGATCTCACATTTTGCTTGAGAACACTTGGATTTTCTTCCCGGCAGAGTCTATTCGTGTTCACCTTGGCTCTCTTTACTCAGCTTATAAACAGAGATGGTGAGAACCATGAACCTTCGTGTCATTGCTGAAGACCCCCCGTCACTGAATGACAGCGGGCGCCTGGGAATTGTGGCCCATCCTCGGGCCGGCAGCATCCAGACAGAAACCTTGCCCTTTGCTCAGAATCCGCCACCCCTCCTTTTTAAAAGGTTTTGAAACATTTATTCTTGAGAGGAAGAGAGCACAAGCAGGGGAGGGGCAGAGAGACACAGGGAGACAGAACCCGAGGCAGGCTCCAGGCCCCGAGCCATCGGCACAGAGCCCGATGCGGGGCTGGAACCCACAAACTGAGATCGTGACCTGAGCCGAAGTTGGACGCTCGACCGACTGAGCCACCCAGGCGCCCCCTGCCTTTTTTTTAATCTTTAATTTTATATTTCAAGAGGGTGTGTGTGTACACGCAAGCAGGGTAGGGACAGAGGGAGAGGGAGAGAGAGAATCTTGAAGCAGGCTCACGGGGCTTGATCCCACCACCCTGGGATTGTGACCTGAGCTGAAATCAAGAGTCAGATGCTCAACCAACTGAGCCACCCAGGAGCCTCTCAGACCCCCTTCTTGACTTATAAGTGCTTCCTGACTTCTTTTTCCCAGATGAAAATGACTTTCGTTCTATCTGGTTATTTACAGTTTTACAGTAGTGCTAAATGAACATAATTCTGACAAAAAAGTAGCATATAAATAAAAAGCAGAGTATTTATATCTCACTCTTCTATTATCATACTAATTTTCTTTAAAAATTTTTATTTTAAAATTATTATATTTTTTGTTATCATTAATTATTTTTGATTGAGTTAAAATTCGCTTAAACATAAAATGGATGATTTTAAAGTGAACAATTCAGTGGCATTTAGTACACTCACAGTGTTGTGCAGCCATCACCGCTAGCCTGTTCCGGAACATTCCCATTTTCATCACCTTAAAAGGAAGCCCAACCCTGGCAGCAGTCAGTCCCCATTCCTCCGTCCCCTTGGCCCCTGGCAGCCACTGGTCTGCTTCTTTTATCTGCCGACTTCCCTGCTTTGGAAATTAGGGGTGAATGGAATCATATAACATGAAACCTTTGTGTCTGACTTTGTTAATTATTTTAAAGCACTGTTTTGCACATTAAGTCAAGTAAGAAACATTAAACTTAGTAAGATTATTAAGGGGCCACTCCTTAGTCAACTTCTATATTGAGGGTGTGGTGGTATTTTATTTATTCTTTTCTTCCCCCCACCATGTTGTACATTACATCCCCAGGATTTATTTATCTTCCGACTGGAAGTCTGTACCCTTTGACCCGCATCACCCATCTCGCCTCCCCCCAACTCCCCACCTCTGGCAACAACCAATTGAATCTGTTCTCTGTATCTGTGAATTTGTTTGCTTGGTTTTTTTTCTTCTTTAGATTCCACATGTAAATGAGGTTATATAATAGTATTTGTCTTTTTCTGCCTGATTTCTTTCTTTTAGCATAATGCCTTCAAGGTCCACTGGGGTACAGTAAGTAAAAAAAAGAAGTACTTTATTTATTCTTAATGCATCCCTTCATCTTAGCAAACTAGCACCACTGCCTTGTATATGCTTTGTTGTTGTTGTTATTATTATTATACTTTATTTTTAGAACAGTTTTGGATTTACAGGAAGATTAAGCAGATAATACAGAAGGTTAGTACAAAGTATATAGGAACATCCTACCCTCATGCCCTTCACACAGTTTCCCTTATTAAAATGTCTTACATTGGTATGATGTCTTTATCACAATCAACGAACCAACATCAATTAATTGTTATTAACTGAAGTTTATAGTTTATTCAGATTTCCTGAGTTTTTACCTAATGTCCACTTTCTGTTCTGGAATCGCATCCAGGATCCTGCTGTACATCTAGATGTCTTGTCTCCTTAGGCTCCGCCCCCCCCAACTGTGGCAGTTTCTCAGACTCTCCTTGTTTTTGATGACCTTGACAGTTTTGAGGAGTATGGGTCAAGCCTACTGTAGGATGTCCCATTATTGGAATTTGTTTGGTGTTTTTCTCATGATTAGACTGAGGTCGTAGGCTTTTGAAAGGATGGTCACACATGTGTTATTTTCATCACATCATGTTAAGGGTACATTTCAACGTAATATATGACTGTTGATCTTGACCTTGGTTGCCTGGCGAACGCTACTTTCGTAGCGTTTCTTGGGTTTCTCCACTGTAAGGTTGCTCTTCTTGTCCCCCTTCCTGACTTTTTTAAGTTTTCAAAACTCTTGTTCTATGACTAAACTGTGCTGCTTAGGTAACCAAGTGGATGTTTTGTGCAGACACAGCCGGCCTTGAAGGTTTGAATGGCCTCACTGTCTGTGCAGCGGTGTGGTGGGTGGGATATAGGTGAACGTACTCCGAGGTCGTGTGTGCTGAAAAATGTCCTGCCGCTGCAGCGGTGTGCCTAGGGCACGACCCGCGTTGACAGAGAACCTCAGTTCCTGCCAGACCCCTTCCCATGGGTAGCCAACGGTTTCTGCCTGCTCGAACTCTTATTTAAAGCTCTTCCCAGTTTCATGAGTCATGAAATCGTAGCCAGTATCAACAAGAACAGGAGTGCGGGAGGAGGTAGTACGGTCAATAGGACAATAGATGACTTCACGTAGTCATTCACCTCACATTCCCTACAATGGGTAGCATATTCCTCAAGGGCCCTTCATCTGCCTAATGAAGCTCCTTGTGATCAGCACAGATTGTTCCTCTACGGTGTTGCACACAACCTTCAACCAAGGGAGGGAATCTATTTAATACGTGACGGGTAACGGAAGCCCCAAAGCTATAGCTTCAAAGCCTATGAAGATAGTCTCGCTGCCACTTGCATGAAAATTCAAGGAAGTGAGGGACTCACTCTGGGCTCTTGACGCTTAGATTTAGGAATACATTTTTGCCTGGATGTTTTCAGCTACAGATGAAAAGTAACAAGGCAGATCCAGATGATGGAGAGATGACGCCCATGGTCCTTCTCACTATACTTGGTGACACCTGCAGAGGCCTTCAGTGAAAAAAGCTTCTTGCATCTAGCACTTAGGCATAGCACGTTAGAACTTCTGAAAAGGGAGGAAAATAGGATCACCTCCCTCTCAAGTGAGACTGAGAGGGAACTGAATAAAGTCAGCTGGGTCACTGGAGGTTTTCCACAGTTCTATGGAAACGGACTTTCTGGGCTGGGAGTGTCAGCTGTGCAGGACGCTGCACTTGCAGGAGCCGCCGGGTAGCAGAAGGGGAGCACGGTCCTGAGCCTGACTGGAGTCTTCTCTCTCCACCAACCCACTCTCTGGCTGCAGCCCCGAGCATGGAGGCAGAGGGGAGCGAGGGTGGAGCACGTGGAGGCAGGTTTGGGTCTGGGGGACGCTGCTCCGGGAGTCACCTGAAGGCACAGGTGGCGGCTGACAAGCGGCATACAAAAAGCGTTGATCAGTAAGCACACTTAGAAACTTGGACAAGATGACATGGGCGTTTTCAGTAGAAGATAGGAAACCCCATCCTCGTGCTCCATCACCATCACCAGCCATCACAGTATGAGCAGCTTGTCCAGGGCATTCCGGTCTCCCAAAAGCTGTCATGTCCATTTTCTCAATGGATTTTTAAGAATGGGGATTTGAAATTGGTCACTTCCTCTACTTGAGTGACATAACTATTAGGGACCGAATGCTCACGTCTCCCCAGCTTATATGTTGAAGCCCCATCCCCCAGTGTGGCTGTGTTTGGAAATGGAGGCTCTAAGGAAGTACTTGAGGTCAAAGAAGATCTGATTGGGTTAGTGTCTCTATGGGAAGTGGCGCCAGAGAACTTGCTTTCCCTCTCTCTGGCTGCGCACACAGAGGAAAGGTCATGTGAGGACACCATGAGAAGGCTGCCATCTGCAGCCAGGAGGAGAGCCCTCACCAGAAACCAGATTGGCCAGCATCTTGATCTTGGACTTCCCAGCCTGTTGTCTAAGCCACCCAGTCTGGCATCTTGTTATGGCAGCCTGGGTGGGACAAGACAATAACTTGTAGTCACAGAGTCATTTGGAGGCACATGGGCCTCTCAGTCAGAGCTTCGTGCACACGGTATACTTCCAGTGAAGGCGAGGAAGTAGGCTCATAGACTTCAATCAGAATCTTTGTAGTTGATACTTGGCAATCACTAAGAAATGCTCCAGTCTCTTAGGATGAAATGAGCACTGTGTGGGGTTTCAGTTAATGTCCCTGGTCCACTCAGGAGGATGACCAGCTAGTCCAGGCTTGTCTGGTTTGGGCACTGAAAGTCCGAGCTCCACAAAACCCGGAAGTCCTGGACAAAGCACGTCGGTTGTTCACCCTGCCACCTGGCTACCTGCCCCGTGGCTCTTCATTTTAATAACTTGGTTTGTGAATAATCTAGAGTCATTTAGTCTGAAATTAGTAACTGACTTCAGAGCGCATTTGTGCCCCCCCCCCCCTTCCCAGGGCATTCTGATCAGGAAGCGGGCTGCAGGCACCAGCTCCACTGGGAAGTCTTAACATACCAAGGGGCCAGATACTTTTCAGGAACCCTGGGTTAAACCTTGAAGGCCATTGCTAACCTATATTGATCCAGTAACACCGTTGTTCTGATCAGCTGATCAGACTGACTCTGGAGAAAGCAAAATATTTGCAAAGCCAGGACTTGGGACCAGAGAAATTGCAGTAAAAACATCAGAAAGGACCCGGGTTTGTGGCTGAGTCGGCAAATGCCCGAGGAGGAGCTCCTGGGAGAAACTGAACCACACGGGGCTTCCCTAGGTCCTGGCTGAAAAGCTCAGAGAAGGAAGAAATACCCTCACAGGGGGAGTGGGGAAGGGTGGTCTCTTCCCATTTCTAGTGGAGTCTCCTTTGGGACTGTCACTGCTCCTGTGACCCTAACAGCTTTGATCTCCAGGACAGGCAAAATGGACTCCTTGGATTTCCTCGAGATTATAGTATTTATTTATGTTTATATCATATCTGCAGACATGTATTACATGGGTTTCCTCTGCTGTGTTTCTTCAGCTGTGCTTCCATAATTTATTCTGCCAGGCCTGGCCTGGCCTTGACATACCAAGCCATTAACTTGAAATCAGAAAAGTTCTGTGAGGTCTCTAAATTCTTTCCTCTGATTATCAAGCCCTATGCTTGCTGAAAATCAAATCACTAGGCTGGCAGAGGAAAAACAATTGGCCTAAATGGTCATGGAAGAGTCTAAACAGAAGATTTTCTTTCTCTCTCCACTTGCAATGATTTATTTGCATGGTTTTATGAGACTTTAATGAGGAAACCTTATCTGTATGCCTGGTAATTATCAACCAAATTCTCATTTCCTGTCAGAAAATCCACAAGAAGTAAAACAAAAATGGCGGAATTGGGAGACCCTTTGGCCTCTGACCTGCACGGCTGAGGAATAACCCGTTAGCACCTGGAGTATGTGAGTAAGAAGCGTGTCTGTGGCTCCTCTGACACACCACTGCTCACACCAGGTCGCCACCTTCAATTTAGGAGAACTCGGTGCAAGCAGACTAAGATGCCATGGATCCCCCAGAATGCTGTCCCGTGAACCAGCTGACTTGAGTGGGGGAAAGTACAGTTTCCCTCTCCATGATTTACTGTCATTTCTAGTCTGGGCCAGTTCCTTCTGCTGGGTGAATGAGGTCACACCTGAAGCAAAGGCCTGACAAGACGCTATGAACTTTGCATTTTGAAAAGTTAAGGGTTTTGTTTATTTGTGTGTGTGTGTGTGTGTGTGTGTGTGTGTGTGTGTGTGTGTGTTTTATTTTGGTGGTGGTGGTGGTGGTGGTTCGCTATGAACTGAAGCTCTTGCCAGTCACAGTCCTGGGTTACTTGATGAATTCGTCAGGGCCCCTGACTTGAGACTTAGGTTTGGATGACCCCCAGCATCTTGTGATTCAAGCAGAGACCTTGTCAGCGGGTGGCGGTGTCTCTCAAACCTCTAGGACAGAAGGCACAGTAAGAGGAGTTCAAATGAGCTCACCAGAAAGCTGTTAGAATCTTTTTGGAATTTTTGGGCGACATAGCACCCAAAGCAGCCAGGAAGGCAGGAAGGCAGGACACATCTGAATCTTTATTTTCAGTTCTAGTTTAGTTAACAAGGTGAGAATCTCTTTTTCTTACACTTTTCTCTAGGTGTAAAATTTGTTGTGCTCCCAAATAACCTACAAATTGCTCTCTGCTTGTTCTGTTATTTGACAAGAATTTGGAAGTGCTTTAATCATATCTTTATTGGCATCTGGGCCAGTGATAAAAAATAAACAACTGAATAAGAATGTAATAACTTACTTTAAATTTAAAAAGTACTCTTCCAAAGTGTATTCTCAAGTCACTGCAGATAGGACTGGATAAGCTTGTATCAGGTACAAGGTCTACTGCAGGAGAAAGTGAGATGGCCCCCATTTGTTCTTGCCTCTCTAGAAGTGAGGTACCAGCTTCCTCACCCCATCTCTGTTTCCCTTCCCTGTGGGAATAGGGCAAGAGCAGGGCACCAGGAGAGAGAGCTACTCTATAGCACCCTGTGATCACAAGTTTTGGACATTGTTGGGGCTTCTATTACCTTTTCAGTTATTAATTGACTTACACCCTTTGATTCTCCATATTGTGGGAGTATTTATGTCTGGCAGGCTTTTTGGACTAGTGAATGAGCTGGGTCGGGCCTGTCTCCTCTTTTCTCTTGAGGGGCCATTACAATTTAGCCACCTTGCTAAGATAGCAGTGACGAAGGGACTCTCGGCTCACCAGTACTACTCAGAAGGAGCACGCTCCAAGATCAAGGAATTCCATAAATTAAAACCCAGGCGCCATACTCCCCTAAAACAATACTGTCCAACAGAAATATAATGGCAGTCACATAAATAATTTAAAAACTTCCAGTAATCTCATTTAGAAAAGGAAAAAGAAACAAGTGGAATTAATTTAGCATTTTATTTAATACAGTATTTCCAAAACATCATTTTAACATATAATCAACAGAAAAATATTAATTAAATATTTTATATTCTTTCCTTTTTGCGTACTTACTTTAAATCTCGGCACGGTTTAAGTGCTCAGTAGGCATATATGGCTGGTGGACACCATATCAGACAGCGTGAGTATAGAATATTTATCTGCTCCAACTGACTGCATCACCTCAGCCAGCTGCCATTTGCCACTCTGGGTACACAAGTGACTGTGTTTAATAGTGGTGTGGAGTCTGCCCCAGAAAATGGTACTTCCCTTGTTCTCTCCACTGTCCACTCTGAAGCAAAATTTAGAACGAAAGTTAGAATTTGGAGAGGCCGGGCCCGCCTCTGCCTCCAGACAGTGATGTGTCCGTTTCCTATAAACCTTCAGACTGTAAAATCTGGACCGGTGATTCTCTAAGTTTGGGATGCGTTAGAGCTGGGGTATTCAAGGGCAGATTCCTGAGCAATCTCCAGATTGCTCAGAGGTAAGACTTGGGAGTTTGCCGTTTCTCAAAATCACCAGGTGATTCTCATACACCCTGAGTGTTGAGAACACGAGCACATCCCCTGGAATGGCGTATGCCGTCTTCTCCAGGAACTTCTGGCTTCCTCCCTTCAGGCCATGGGACAACTCACGTGCATACACATCCCAGGCAAACAGAGCCTGCTCGGAAGGCTGCTGATCAGTCTCTGTCCTGTACTTTATCGTTGCCGTGCTCTCAGCCAGTCGCATCCGCTGACCTAAATAACACCTGCTACAGCCGAGAACCCGCACTGCGGTGTATTTTTAAGACTTGAACCCCCCTTTTGAACTTCCTCTATTTTTGTGCATGCCGAGATAGCTGTGCGTGTGCAATGCCTTCTGCTTATACAACCAGTTTACCCAGGACGTTGAAGGTATTTATAGACACCTTCTCATAACCTTCGCTGCAGCCCTGCAAAATGTATAACAAGCCAGATGGCCTTCATTTTGCAGGAGGGAAGTCGAGGCATCTGGTAGCTGATTGGCCAAGAAAGTGGGATCTAAAGTAAATGACTGAATCACTTCTCTCTTTGGCAACCGTTCCTGTGCCCTCGCTTCCCTGACCACTGACGTCTGCTGTGGTCATTGAAACCTACTAGGAAACACATCTAATAAAAACGTTCTACCAAAGACATACTGTGTGCCAACTTCCTGCCCCAGTAGGAGTATTTTATGTCTATGTTGGGAGACTTCAGGTTGGAGGTACATTCTTCCATTTCGTATTTATTTAAAATTCTATGTCTTCTGGAAGGAAATTATCTATAGACCCCAGTTCCCAGGAACCAAGTGATAAGCACTTAGAACGAAAGCCGATGTCTTGCCCTGCCTACATTCTCTTGCTCCCTATAGAGCGGACGGAACGTTGTAAGTCAGGTTGCAGCAGACTCTGGGAGAGGGCGGAGTCTCGCATGGGCATCTGTGGCCTGCCCATTTCATAACGTGGTCCCAGGCCATCTCTGCCAGTAGACTTAAGGAATCTTTGTGTCAAGAGAAAATGTGTGTATAACTACCTCAGGAAAGGGCTCCCTTAAAAAAGATTCTGAGGGCGCCTGGGTGGCGCAGTCGGTTAAGCGTCCGACTTCAGCCAGGTCACGATCTCACCGTCTGTGAGTTCGAGCCCCGCGTCGGGCTCTGGGCTGATGGCTCAGAGCCTGGAGCCTGTTTCTGATTCTGTGTCTCCCTCTCTCTCTGCCCCTCCCCCATTCATGCTCTGTCTCTCTCTGTCCCAAAAATAAATAAACGTTGAAAAAAAAAAATTAAAAAAAAAAAAAAGATTCTGAATGGCTGTCCTTTGGCTGCCTGATGATCTTCTTTCAAAACATCTACTTTAATAATATTTATTTTATTTTTATATGTATGTTCTCATAACATAATTTTGTTCACTGTCTTTTTATTTTAGAGGTCAAATTTTTTTTTTCAACCATAGGTTCATCATAGAAGACTTTTAAAATGCAGAAAGCATAAAGAAGAACATTAAAATCACCTACAACCCCCAGAAACAACCACTAATATTTTGGTGTGTTTTCTTTAGGTTTTCCCTTACCTTTTTTTTTTTCTGGTACATATTTGAGATGACATGAAACCAGCTTTTTCTTAAAGAAACACTGGTTTGATTTAGTGGGAAGTGGTATTTTAGAAACCACAACCTAGATACTAAGAATGTACTGGATATGTAATTGCTACTAAGTCTTTTTAGTGGACAGGGCTAGAAAAAAATGTAGTTAAAGATAAATTCCCTAAGATTTGTCACTGATAATTCAAATTCGAATTCAGGACACAGAGGTTTTATTTAACTTCCCCTAGGTTATATCCTCATCTCCATTCTTCCACACTGAGAATCCTGGTTGTCAGTGATACAGGAATGATAGAGTTAGAACATCCCATATTGACTCTTGTACCTTAAAGCTCCATTACTTACACAATAGTCTCAGAATAGCATTCCAGATATTTCCACCACCACCAAGATGGTTGATAATAGTTAATTTGGGAGCATATTCTCTCCCCATCTACCTATTTGAAAACCATTATTCCATGCCTGCACTGTCAAAGCACATCGCCCAGCATGCTTCAGTCTCTCCCCTGGTGGATAGTAACTGTTATCAGTGTTCATTCCCAGGCCTGAGTTTCCCTGCTTCTTGTCAGTTGTCTGAAGCATGTTCTCTGATGGATTCATCAGGAAAGACTCATGGACTCATTGCCTAAATTTGTTCATGTTGATAACAGTTGGAACCATTCATACTTGAAAGTCAGTTGTGCTGGATATAAAACCCTTGGCTTGGGGCGCCTGGGTGGCACAGTCGGTTAAGCGTCCGACTTCAGCCAGGTCACGATCTCGCGGTCCGTGAGTTCGAGCCCCGCGTCGGGCTCTGGGCTGATGGCTCAGAGCCTGGAGCCTGTTTCCGATTCTGTGTCTCCCTCTCTCTCTGCCCCTCCCCCGTTCATGCTCTGTCTCTCTCTGTCCCAAAAATAAATAAACATTGAAAAAAAAAATTAAAAAAAATAAAACCCTTGGCTCGTGTCCTTTCTGTTCGTGTCATAAACATGTTAGTCCGTTTTCTTCTGCCATGAATTTTGTGTTTGAAAAGTCTTTTCATCATAAATTACTTCCTCATTTTGCTTAGATTCCCAAAGCATTGGGGGGGGGGTTCTTAAAATCCAGTAATTTGGGGAGGGGTTCTTAAAATCCAGTTCTGGTTGATATTCTCAGGTGTGCAGAGTGTTCCTTCAGTCTAGTGTCAGTTTTTCCTTTCTTTTCTTTCATTTGTTTTATAGTTTTAATATTTGTTCCATTCCTCTGCTTTCATTTTCTCCTTTGATTCCTATTACTGTATATTAGATGTTCTTTACCTGTCTTCAGTGTTTGTTACTTTCTCTTGAATCTTTTAATCTCTTAATTTAATTTTGATTTTTGAAATTTTCCCCTTTTAACTTTCTCTTTCTCCTATTACCTATTGTATTAGCTTCTTGTTCCCTCTAGTTCAGATTTCAGTTCTGAAATGTTTTTCTTTATCTCTTATTCTTTATTGAGTTCAATCCTTTCTCAGTTTTTATAATTTGATGTATGTTGTTCTTCCATATCTTACATTGTTTTCTTCATCTATTTTAATTCATCTTGAAATAGTAAGTTATGGTTTTGATCTATTTTGTGATCAGTCCTTTCTAGCATGTTTTCATTGGCCGTTGCACCGTAATTTCTGCTATCACTTCAAAAATAGTAACCTAGTATGGGATTTGACTTCAGTATTTCTCACATTTTTATGTGAAATTGGTTTTTCTACACTTTAGAAAGAGCTGTGGTTCAGGATAGTTTTCCGAATCTTATACAGTATCTTCTTGTTCAAAACTATGGAGGCTTGCTCTCTTGGAATTCCTGGCTCTTTTTTTCCTGTCCTGCTTACCTAGACCTTCTCTTTCCCTCATCTCTATTGTCTTGCTGGATTCTGATTGAACTTCCAGCAGATCCTCAGTTTGGGGTCTTGTCCTAGAAGTCAGCCCTGTTTATCAGCTTCGAGGGTTCATAGTAGGTACACATCCCTCCCTCCCTCCTTCTGTTGGATTGGCCAGAGTTCACTCAATTTCAGCTGTTGACTTCCAGTTGACACTTTCTGCTTTTCAGGAACACACACTGACTATTTTGACCTTGTTCTTACGTCCATCAGGTGCTCTGTTGCTTCTCTCTGCCTCTTCCCTCACAAACACTGACATGATGCAGGCATTGGTACTTTGTCCCCATCCACTTGAATCTTGGGGTTTTGAAGATATTTTGTAACCTCATTGTGTTGTAAATGTTGCCATATGGTTGCTGGTTTTGGGGGCCAGCTGCCCTGACCTGTTAAAGTAAGGATTCAGGAAGATTTTAAAAAGCAAACTGTCATCATCTGCCATATCATCTTCTCAGAATCCTTCTCAACTTTAAGAAAAATATTAAATGTGCTCAGAACTCCAGTGCCCAGCCATGAGCCACCATTTCTTTTTCACATCTTTTAAGCAGCTTCCAGCCTTATTGAGCCACCTACCTGGATTTTTAGTGAAAGTACCAATTCTTGCTTTTGTTACTGCTCTGATTATAAAGTTGCACAGGTTTTAAGAAGTCATCTTCAACATCTTTTTCCATAAGTCCTGTGACATTTAGGGTACAGCTTTACAGGATGTGGAGTTTTTGGTAAAACAGATACCATCTTGTCACAGAAATGGCTGCTCATGTTCATGTATGACACATGGGAAAGACCATTGGGAAATAATTAAGGATCAATATTGTGAAACTGAAGAAGGAAACCTCATTTAAAATGGAACCATGGGAATGGATAAAGAAGATGTGGTTTATATATACAGTGGAATACTACTTGGCAATGAGAAATCGGGCCATTTACAGCAACCTGGGTGGAACTGGAGGGTATTATGCTACGTGAAATAAGCCAGGCAGAGAAAGACAGACATTCATATATGGATCTTGAGAAACTTAACAGAAGACCATTGGGGAGGGGAAGGGGGAAAAAAAAGTTACAGAGAGGGAGGGAGGCAAACCATAAGAGACTCTCAAGGACTGAGAACAAACTAAGGGTAGATGGGGGGTGGGGCAGAGGGGAAAGTAGGTGATGGGCAGGGAGGAGGGCACTTGTTGGGATGAGCACTGGATGTTGTATGGAAACCAATTCGATAATAAATTATATTTAAAAATAAAAGTAATTCATTAAAAAAATAAAATGGAACCATGGGGCCAGAAGGGGACGCCCCCCTCCCATCACCCAACCAGAGTCCAAAGATTTGAGGACTAACATTTCACTACTATACTTGCTGGGAGTGGTGGCCTTCGGCTGGGGCAGGGACATCCCACACGGAGGATGCTTATGTTCTGTCACAGCAGGCACACGTGTGGCTTCTGCGGGGACCTTCAAAGCCTCTCAGATGTGTTCTCCATGGCTCTGTTGGCCCTTCCCGTCCTCTCTGGACTCCTGGCAAGAGCAGCTCCATGACGCGTGTGGCCCTGGTCTGGCGCCTGAGAGCACCCAGTAGATGGCCTTTTCCTAGAGAGTAATGGGCCTGACCTTTCAAGATACAAAATCCCTTCGCTGAGTATTTGCACAGAACGTTTTATGGACTCTAAATGGGTCTCCCAATGCTAAGATGCCTGGTCCCTGCCAGACTTAACTATAGTCCGTCCGTGTTCATTTAATCGCTAGATTTGCTTTTCTTAGTTCAAACTGACGAGTAAACCAGGTGAGACAGTTTCTACCAAAGACAGATTAAAGTCCAGCCTCCACAGTACGCCGTATTTGGGCCCCCAAACAAGGCCTCTTGCTTGTCTGTGTCTACTCTCGCAGATGCTGTGTCCGGCTCCAGCAGTGGGGCGGTTTCCTGTGTGGCCGGTGGGTGTTTCTGATGAAGTTGAGTTGCAAGTAACCCGTAGGAGGCTGTAAAGGAACTCCGGACCTCTGTAGGGCACAGTGCTCATCCTCACCGTGGTCTGGGTCAGACCCGAAGCCGTTTTCTAGCTGATTTTATTTTCTTTTACTTTGATCTTTATTATAAAGTACTGAAGAAGTGCCAGCGCGCCGAGAGGTATTTTTTGTAACATGGCGGAATACGATGAATTTCCCAATCTGGATGAACTCTAACAGTAAAACTATGCAAGCCATCCATGCTCCCTGAGGATTCTTAAAAGGGCCTAATTTCTACTCACATTTTTCTTCTTTTATCACATTTTTTTTCTTCCTCTTGGGTATTTTTCATTCCTTGTACAACGTTAGAATCACTTGGTGAGATTTTGACAGAATACCAGCACCTGGGCCCCCTCCGTACGTTTGCATCAGAATGCGAGTACTTTGAAATCATTTCCTCAGGTAATTCTGGGTTAGCTAGGATTGGGAACCAGTGCCCCAAATTAAAAACTTGAATTTGTCAAGCTTACAACACGATGCACCTATGTAAACATGGTATTCCTCCTCGGGAGCTTGTAGAGGCCATGTGCTGGGGGCTCTGGGGTCATGGGTGGCAGCTCTAGAAACCGTGTGAGAGATGATGGGGTGTCAGCTCGTGCGGGGGGTTCCTAAGAGAATGTCTGAGCCGTTTGCAAGACAGCCTCCCTGCTTTGCCCTGCTTGCGTGTTTCTGGGGTGGGGGCTTGAGAGAGTGCTGACGGAGACCGGAGGGGTTAGGGCAGGCCAAGCCAGGGTCCTCCCCCAGAGCCCTGCTGACCTGGATCTGTCTTTCCTAGCTGTGTGACCTCGGGAAAGTCACTCACTCTCCAGGCTTTTCGGTTGCCTCCGTAAACAAGAGATAGCGTGTGTAAAATGCGTGTCGTAATACCAGGCACCACCCTGGTGCTGGTTTTAGGGTTTCAGATGTAGAGAGCAGCCTGGACCCTGGAATGCTCAAATCCTCCATGAGCCACCTACAACTTCATGCAGATCCCCAGGGATGGTCCGGGGAAATAATGTTCATTACTCATTGGGGCTTTGACCCCCAAATACCTCTTTGTTGGAATGGACTGTGGTCTGAACTCTGATAAGCTTCCAGAATTCCCTTCTGCTCCTTTGAATTAAGAGCAGGCAAAGTGGGGGGCGCCTGGGTGGCTCAGTGAATCATCCGACTTTAGCTCAGGTCATGATCTCATGGTCCATGAGCTCGAGCCACATATCAGGTTCTCTGCTGTCAACTGTCATGGAGCCTGATTCAGATCTTCTGTCTTCCTTTCTCTGCCCCTCCCCAGCTCACACATAAGCTTTCTCTCTCTCTCTCTCTCTCTCAAAAACAAACAAACATTTAAAAAAAGAGAGAGCAGGCAAAATGGCTTCCTTGTCTCCTTTTTCCTACCCTTTCCCCTACCCTCCCCACCCTAGCCCTGTCCTTCTGGCCCTTGTCACCAACTGTGCAAGTGGAGGTGGCTTCTGGGGACCAGCTTGTTCTGGGATGTGGCAGAAGTTCAGCTCCTCCTTGTCCCCCTGATGTCACTCTGAGGCCAGACTGCCCTTATCCTAAGCAGCAGAAAGACAGGAGAGAGAAGTGTGCAAACAGGGTTGTCCCAGGAAGGGGATTTCCTAAACACCACTCTTCCTCCCTCGGAGAGCTCTTCCCCACCTCCCCCTGCCACCCACTGCCCATTTCTCAGGAGCAAAGGCGGACAGGATTCAGAACGCGTGGGAAGGAGGACACGGTGATTGCGATTCTTCTTCCTCCATATGCTACATCTTGGGCGTCTGAGGCTCTAAACTCCCTTCTGTTGTCTCCTCCAAGCTTCGGGAAATGACAGTACAAGAGTGTGGTAGTCTTGTTGAAAAGTCAAATCAAACGTGGTGAAGACAGAGCTAATTTATCTTCTTTCTTTCTTCCCATCTGTTCCACTTCTCTTGCTCATGGCTAAAGAGGGGGCCTGCTGAAATGCTGAAAGAGAAACTCCTGCCCTCTGGGTCCCGTGTCACACAGCTAGTCATTTGTCAAACCCTGTTCCTTTCCACAAAACATTCCTGCACCTGGCTTTTCCAATCCCTCCCTGCTTTGAGAAGTTCTGTCCGAACTCAGAGATCTTCTGACTAGAGTGTCCTAACCTCTTCACTTCATTCATTCATTCATTCATTCATTCACCACTTATCAACTGTCTTGTGGTTGACTTCGTCACTGCTCCAGACTTTGTCGGAAGACTCCAAAAAATGAGACAACCCAACCCTGCCACTCTGCTTAGCTTACACAACCTGGTCGGAGAACACTTCCAAAGAAATTATTACACTGTAGTGTGACTTGCTTTTTGTAATAAAAGAAGCGATAAAGGAATATGAAAGGCCTCACACAGAATCCAGGCCATGAAGGGTAAGTATAAGTTCACTAGACAGAGAGCATGAAGGCACGTGCCGGACATGGGGCCCATGTCAGAGAGTTGAGAATGGCACGGTCACGGTGATCAGCTGAGCTCTGATATGGAACATAGATGTGGGGGGAAGTCAAACCCTAGAAATGGTTTGGAAGCCGAATTTGGAATTTAAGTCTATAGGAATGAAAGACACAAGGGTGGTTTGTAACCAGATGAGGAACGTGATCAGCCTTGCTATTGTCGAGGGATACTTACACACAGAAGGCAAAGAGCAGATCGGAGGGGGCATCCAGTGGCCAAGAGCGAGGTCCCAACCAAAGGAGGCAATGGACGAAGTTCCATCAGGAGCACGAGTGAGCTTCCTGTCCCCAGCTCTGCTGCTCTAGAGCAGATGCTTTCTTTCGCGGTGTTACTCCTGTTTTCTCTGAGACCCTCTCCATGCATTGCCTGTAGCAACCGAAACATTTTGTTCCACAGAACCGAGAATTCAACTCTGCTCAAAAATGGAAGGAATGAAATGACTATGGTGTAAGTTCAATGAGGACGGTAACGGTATTTTTCCTTCTACGTGTCCCCAAAATGTTCACAGTACTGGTGTGAAAGAGGGGCTCAAGAAATCTTAGTTGAGCTAGACTCACCCCAAAGGCAATATGAAAGGTGTATTAGTTTCCTGTGACTGATGCAACCCATTAACATAAATTAGGTAGCTTCAAACAACAGAAATGCAGTGTCACAGTTGTGGAGGCTGGTAATCTGAAATCAAGGTGGCAGCAGGGCCACACTCTGTCTGAAGGCTCTAGAGGAGGCTGCTTCCTTGCCTCTTCCGGCTTCTAGCGGTTGCCAGAAGTGCTTGGTGATGTGTGGCTTGTACATGCGTCACCCTGGCCTCTGCCTCCACTGCCATGTGGCCTTCTTCCCCGTGTCTCTGGATCTAAATTTCTCTCCTATAAGGACACCAGTCATTGGAGTAGCACCTACCATAGTCCAGTGTGATCTCACCTTTCTTGATCACAGTCATAAAATTATTTCCAAGTAAGGTCATGTTCATAGGTGCCAGGGATTAGGGCTTGGACATCTTTTTTTTTTTTTTTTTTTTGGCAGGGAGCGAGCAATTCATGCATAACAAAGGATGTGGTGTGTGCTATTGTTCTGTCTCTAGCAGCTTGAACCTTCTCTCTAGGGACTCCTTCTACACCGGCAGGTTGTCCCCAGGGCAGCTCTAGAACGTCAAATAATTGTACCACATAGTCGGCATGCTCTTTTAAAAAAACTAGACTCATCCATTCTTCAAATGTTTGGGAACCTACTATGTGCCTGACCCTGTTCCAGGATCTAGATATGCAGAGGGGAATAAGCCAGGCTTGGGCTCTGCCCTGATGAAATTATTTGTGTTTTAAACTTGCCAAGGGGGTAACAAACTCTGTTGGCAATTACGGGACTAAAAAGTTTTGGGTCTTTTTTTTTTAGGAATGAAAATTAATCATTCTTTTGCCAAGAGTTGCTAAGACTCACAACTGGGAGAATGTTATTTCATAGAACTACACCTTATCTACAAGGGCTTCCGGCAAAAATGTGAACCCCACTTGAGGTGCCCCAAGTCCGAGCACAGTGGGATGCCGGGCCAGGCCACAAGGCCAGGGGGCTCAGGCGGAGGCAAAGTGCAGTGAGCTGCCTGGAGCTCCTTTCTGAGGGCCAAGTTACAGGCATTTACATGTGGCCTCCCCAGGAGTCAGGCCACACCGAGGCCTCCTGAATCACTTCGGTGACCTTTGGAACCGCCGCAGCAATGCCCCCTAAGAGTAGCTGTGGGCCAGTGAGCGCTGGACGGCGCAGAGAGGAAACCGTATTTAGCGCTCAGGGAATTACGTCCAGCGCTGCTGTCCATCAGTCTTTGTGCCTTCACACTTGACACACCACTTGCTTCCCTTCCTGCAGGCTGCAGGGCACTCACGGGTACGGGGCGTCGGTGGGCCCATGTGTGTGACTCGGAGGTGTGGCGTCATAAGCCACGTTATCCATAACCATCAGCTTCATTGTGGGGGCTGTGGGCTTTTGTTTTTTGAGTGAACTCTATGGCCAACGTGGGGCCTGAACTCCCCACCCCGAGATCAAGAGTCGTATTCTCTGCCGACTGGGCCAGCCAGGAGCCCCTATGAGCTTTATTGTAATAAAGGTGACGCTTCACTCTCCGTCTACCAAACCCTGGGTCCACTTCAATTAGATACAAAATTAATTAGAAGGCAGGGATGCCAATGATTAGGGTCCCCTCAAATCCTTATATTCCAAAGGACAGGAGGAAGAGAGGGAAGCTCTCTGCTTCTAAGAAAACTATAATGAGACAGAGAAAAATGTAATTGTTCCCATATTTAGCTTGCAAAAAAAATGCAGAATAGAATATGTATGAATTCAAGGAAATAGAAATAAAGATAATCGTGAGGTACATTTCTCAGTACTAAAGGAAAACCAAGGTAAGTAATTACTTACGAAAAATGGGGTTAGATAAGAAGACCGGAGGTGAGATTAAAATGGTGAAGCAGGAACTTTAACAGGTATTTGTGATTGGGGGTGGGGAGAGAGGAGTGGTGGGGGCAGTTGTGAAAATGAGAAGAAAACACAATAAAATGCCAAGGCATTTGTGCATTCAGCAGATATCCATCGAATACCTATTGCGTGCCAGGCATTTTGCTAGGTGAATAAGAAACACTGTCACCACCTTTCTCAGTGGAAATTCCAGTGAGAAAAACAGTATTAAACAATAACTTTATGTGATTAGAATTTTGGTTAGTATATGACAGAACCACAGGGGGGTTACGTGTAGCTAGTGTGGAGGGAGCGTATAGAGCAGGGGCCTAACCTGGTCAAGGGGAGGGTGAGGAAACAGCACTGTGTTACACGTCTGGTGTTGTGTAATCTGAAGGACAAAAAAATTCACGTTTCTGGAGTGTTATTGTTTTAGGTGTTTATGTCCAACAGAATCATTTTCACATTTCTCTGAAAAGTCAGTACGCTTTGCCACAAACAATTCAGGGACAACTGGAAATCCACAGGCAAAAGAATGTGGTAGCATCACTTCCTCACATCATACACAAAAAATTAACCCAAAGTGGGTCATAGAGCCTAAGTGTAAGTTAAAACTGTAAAACTCTTGGGATATATTAGAGGAGCAAATCTTCATAATCTTGAGTTAGGCAAAGCCTTCTGACGACACAAAAGCACGACTGACAGAAAGAAAAAAATTAATCAGACTTTGTCAAAATGAAAAACTTGTACCACGAAGGATACTATCAAAAACTGAAAAGGACACCCAGGGGATGGGGAAAAAAACCCAGTTTTTGCCAAACATATATCGGATAAGGGATTGCATCCAGAATATATAAAAAATTCTCACAACCTAATAATAAAAGGCAAAAATCCAGTCTAGAAAGGGGGCAAAGGATTTGAACAAACGCTTACTCATGAGGATAGGTAAGTGGGCAATGGGAGCACGAAAAGCTTCCCAACATTATTCATCATTAGAGAAGGCAAATCAAAACCACAACGAGGTCTCATGTGTGCTAGGATGGCTATAATGAAAAAAAGACATGATCACAGTGTTGGTGAGGGTGTGGAGAAACCCTCACACGCTGCTGGTGGGAAAGCCAACTTGGAAAACGGTCTGGTAGTTCCTCAAAAGTTTAATGTAAGGTTACCATATGGCCCTGCAATTCTACTCCAGGTAAGGTCCACAATAACTCGTACATGAATGTTCAGAGCACCCATATTCGTACTATCCCAAAAGCGAGAAAAAACAAATGTCCATCAACTAAATGGATAAAATGTAGCCACTCCATACAATGGAGTATTATCTGGAAATAAAAAGAATGAAGAACTGCTTCATGCTAGAATGCTGAAAACACTTTGTTGAGTGAAAGAAGCCAGCCGCAAAAGACAACATATTGCTATTCCATTTTAATGAATTATCTGGAATAGGCAAATTGGCTGAGACAGAATGTAATTCAGCGGTTGCCTGAGGCAGGGTGAGGGCAGGAAATGGGGACTGACCGCTGGTGCACTTGTGAATATGGAGTTCTTTTGGGGTTATAAAAATGTCCTCAAATGGATTGGGGTGATGGTTGCACAACTGTGACTAAAGCCATTGAATTGTACACTTTAAGTGGATAGACTGTATGGTATATAAATTAAATCTTGATAAAGCTATTATTCTAAAAGTAAATATGTTTGATATATTCAAAATCTAATCTCCCTGCTTCCTTCCTCTCCCTCCTTTCCTCCCATCATTCCTTCCTTCCTTCCTTCCTTCCTTCCTTCCTTCCGTCCATCACCAAATTCATACACCTGAGATGGAATATGTTTAATCCATGGAATGAAGTATAATTATATTTTCAATTGGGTGATAAGAAATGATAGAAAACCAAAAATGAAACATTCTTGTAATTTGTGGAACTACAAAGAATATCTGAGGTGTAAGCAAGTCTCTTTAATGAGATTTATTCTTTTTTTCATTCAAAACATATTTATGGAACATTCATTACACATTTGAGAACTGTACTAGGTGCTATTTTATGATTTCAAAGCAACACGCACATGAGTGTATTTTTCATAGCATGCACCTGAGACCAAGTTTCCCATGTTTTATAATAACCAGTCTGCCAAGGCTACAACTCCCTCCTTTCTAGCAAGTAGTTTACAAGAGCTGACTTTGGTCTATCACAAATTGCTTAAAAAGATTAAACACACAGTCACATTTGGACATCTCTTGACATTTACAGAAATGCAAAAACTTTCTTAGAAAATTCATGAAATTGCCACATGTCTTGAACAGTGAGTTTGTTTGACAGCAGTCTTGGGAATCTTAGAGTCACCGGAATGGGGTGTGGAGAAGCCAAGTTTGCCCCCAGGGGTGCCATTCTCCCCAGGGACTTGCAGAATTGCTGTGGTTTAGAGACAGCTGGAAGCTTGACCCAGCTGGGACCGGTAGCTGATGCCAGTCCGATGGCCTCTGGAGAAACTGGCGGATTCTGAAATTGCTGTCAGGAGTCTCAGGTCTACTGAGGTCAAAACAGAACCCAGCTCTCCGTAAGTCGATCCAGACCTTAGGTCAGTGTGACCTCTAAGTGCTGAGTCCCCACCCAGATCCCCTGAACCTGCATCTCTGGAAGTAGGCCAGATGATGCTTACAACCCCGGGAAGTTTGCAAATGGCCATGATGCCATGTGGATTACCAAATTCTCTTTAAAAGTAAAAAGAGTTGGGGCTCTATGATCAGGACTCTTCGCGGCTAGAAAGAATTCCCTGAGCCTGTTCTAATTTATGCTTAGTTCTTCAGAACTTAATTGAATTGGGTTCTGGAGATTAGAAATTGGGCGGGGAAAAGTAGCCATTCATCTCCTCTTTAATGTAAGGACCCTTCCTTTCATTTACCTTCGGTATTTTCACGTCCATCCACTTATCTTCCCCCTAGAATGAGCACTGAAGTAGCAACATAATCCAGGAGAAAAGTGTCTATATGTACTCAGATTTTACTCCGATGGAACAAAACACATTTCGAGAAAGAATTTTCCTGGGGAAAATAATCTAACTTTAAAAGAAAAATCAAAGGGAAAAAATTGTAGCCAAATAAGCCACTAAAACGTATGCATTATCTTGGGGAAAAGTTTTTTTCTCCATTTAGTGAAATTTCTTTATTATTCACCAACACTCACGACTCCAAAAGTATCTTACTCTCATTCATCTATTCAAGATTATTTATTAACTGCACTTTGTCAGGCAAATAACTGAAGTTTTATTCTGCAGCTTGAAGAATTTAAGGATAAGTGAGGGGAATAATGGTAGAGCAGGAAAGACAAGTGTTAAGACCGTGTACATGTTTTCACTCTCTTGATTTTGATGACCCACTTTTAATCTTCTAGGGATATCTATCTTCTAGGGATCCCTCCTTCAGGAAGGTGGGCGTCACTCAGTTCATTAGATCGCCATCCTTTCAGGAGAAAGGAAACTTTTGAACAACGGATGCCTGTTTCACCAGCCACTGCCAATGTTCTGAAAGCACCAATTTACTTTCAGCCATATAACAAAGGCCGATTTGCCTTCTTTCTAATTGATTCGATGGCTTGCTGGCACTTTTAAAACACATTACGTCAATCCTCAGACATCTTTTGTGATGGTAAGTAGTGATCTTTTGCTCTGGTGATTCCAGGCACAGAGATGCTGCCAGCCTTCTCGAATCCCAGTGTTGACACTCACTTCTCAAGGCAAACACTATATATATATAAGGGCTTCATCATCCTGAGACTCCATGTGCTGTCTCTCCCGGACAGAAGTCTCTTTTGTAAATGTGCCCCAACTCACTGTTAATGCAATCATATGTGCATGTGACTCCAGTCATTTGAAAGCGCATTGATCCTTTGTCTCACAAGATTTCCTACAGCAAATCTAGAAGACTAAGAACATTTCAACTCAGGCCCAGTGGCTCTTAGGAGTTTCCGAGGAACGTAGGTCCCTGAGGTGGCACTTTGACCAAACTGTTTCCTAATTAAATGGCTAATTGGTTAGTGACTGGGATTTGGTCCCAGCTTGGGTCCCTACCCCATCTTGGGATTTTCCTCAGGATTCTGGGTCACTCGGGGTCCACTTTGCTGGTGCTCAACCAGACTTGCTCCAGAACTACTGGTGCATAGAACTTACGCTTAATGTGCTACCATTCCAAGCAGTGAACTGAGATTTCTGCAAACATGTCCACATGTCCTCGGCAAGATGCGTAATGACTGTATCAGACTGTGATGATAGGTCAGGTACTGCTACAGCCAACAGTCTGGGGATCCAGAGCATGGCAGGTGATCCATCAGGCCACCCACACATGCAGGGCCTGCCATGTGCAAGGCTCCATGTTGTGACAGACTGGGAGAAATGTCACAGAAGCCCAGGGCTACAGCCGGCTTTCCTCCTCAAGGCGAGGGAGATGTTTTTGTGCACTCAAGACCTTGGGAGGGCACCCACATCTTCCACCTTGTTCTATGAGTTCTTCAATCCTTAGTAATTTTGATTGGCGATCCAAGCTAAGATATGCCCTCCCCGGGACTTGGCATAGAATGAAAAAGAGTCACAAACAGAAGACAGCTATTGATTTTATGGGGATTTCCTTTTCCTGGGATGGAAGAAGCAGTACAGGGTTGTGGCCATAGACCCCAAGGATGGCTCCTGGGTGTGGACACGACACAGACAAGGCCCTGCTTTGTGCAAGGCAGGACACAGGAAGGTCCAAGACTCCATGCAATATCCACTGTCTGCCGCGGGGGCAGGCTCCTGCTCACTTCATCCGAGTAGCTGCATGAGAACAATGCAGAAAGGGACAGACCGTTGAGCCAGTGAAAAGCTGGGGTTTTCCTATCTCCAGAAGAAATAAAGTTTGGGGTTTTTGGTGGTTTTTTTTTAAGGAAGTAGGGACTTTTGGGGCACCTAGGTGGCTCAGTTAAGCGTCCAATTCTTGGTTTCGGCTCAGGTCGTATCCCGAGGTTCGTGGGTTCCAGCCCCGTGTTGGGCTCTGTGCTGACAGCCAAAACCTGCTTCGGATTCTGTGTCTCCCTCTCTCTGCCCCTCCCCTGGTCACACTCTCTCTCTCAAAAATTAACATTAAAGAAAAAAAAAAATTTTTAAAGAAGTAGGGACTTTATGGAATCATCCAAGAGCAGTATATTTACAATTTTTGTGGCCTCGATTGTGTTAATGAAGCTGTTATTCAAATAGAAAATGAAAACCATTGCACCGTGGAGCACACTTGGCTGAGTGGGGACAACGATAGCAGCGTCTATGCAAACAGTCGGAGTAGAATCAAGACCAGAACACAGCTGCTCGGCCAGACAGACGGAGCTGAGTCAGCCTCTCCCTTCAGCATGCACATCACCCTGGACCAGGACCCATTGTTGGGCAGGGGAGCAATGCCTGCCACGTTGCACATGATGTTGTAGACATCCACGGACCTGATTGGAGCGGCTCTGAAGTTGGATTTGAAATCTGAAAGGGAAAAGCAAGCAAACAAGTTGTCACAGCCACTCCCTGGGCAGAAAGGGGCTGAGTCACAATACGGAGGAATGACACTCAGGCTCCAGGCAGCTTTGGGACCAGAAATCAGCTCTGCCAATGGGGCGTGGCCAAGTCACTGTGACCTTGGAAGGAGATGTGGAAGGGGTAGAGCTTACAAGAGGATGTCGCTTCCTATGGCTCATGGAGATGAGTTTCTTTAAAAGACAAGTCAGCAGACTGTCCTTGTGCATAACTGTGGTGCCTTTCTGACAAGAGCCATCCTGGGGGGGGGGGGGCAGCGGGGCATCTCCATTTTTGCTGCTCATTTCTGCAGAGCACTGGAGAGCAGGTGTGGTCGCAGAAGGTTGACCGTCTTGCTGAGCTCCCCAAACCCAATTACACGGTATGCTTATCTTCCAGAACATCTATCTAGCAGGGACTGGTTGGACAGGGGGCCCCATAGCCAGTCAAGAATTTTTGTTTCTCATTTTCCTGCCCCACTGAGGTCCCAGGGCTTAATGGAATGTGAAACTGTACGGTTTCCTCTGTGCTAGCTAACTCAGAAGCAACAGTTTCTTAAGCAACGGTTTCTTAAAAAGCTCGGAAGATCAATTCAACATTCCGTGGGAGCCTTTCCCCGGCAGATAAAATACCCTAGCTGAGTGGAAAGCAAGCAAACTGGTATTGGGGTTCAGGACCCACGCGAAGCCTCCGAGAGCACTAATGGAGAAGAGTATTGTGCTTCCACCCAGAGGCGGCACCAAACTCCAGCAGGGACACGGGAATGTGAAGGGTAGGGCTGGCCCTTCGCAGCATGGTAAGTACAGAGGGATTTCAGTGGAGAGTGCACCTTCTCCTCCACAGGAGGCAAACAGGATGCTGAATGTTCAAAGAGTGAGCATATGAGTTCAGTAATGTACAGAGCAGTTTCCCTTTCGGGCCCCAAACCAGAGCTACACTGAGGTTGAATTCAAGAAGGAGATTTCATCCATCAGTAAAGGCCTCTCTGCATGAGCTTTTAAACCACGCAAGACTTGGAAAAGAAATGGGTCGTATGGGGGCTGTGAAGCCAAGTTTCCTACCTTAGAAAATAGTCCTTTATAACTGCTGTGCTAAAATGATCCCACATACTGTATTCAAAAAGCGAACAAACACCAATGGCAACATAGTCCAGAAGTGCCAACAGCAAATCCTGCTCTTATGTTAACCCTGAAATTACAGATACAGAAAGAAGTTCTATTCAGAAAACTCTGCCACAGAGTATGCTAGAGCCAGGGCAACTTCCCCGGTGATGGCTTTTGCTCGCTTGGGAGAATTAATGTTGACTTCGGTATATAAGGTTAATAGGCTCTACAGTCAGCCCACAGCCACTTACTAGCTGGAGAAGCTCTGGAAATGGGTGTGGAAATGGTATGTAAACCATTGTTCCAGGAACGTTGTGTATGCTCAATAAATGGTAGTCGTTACTATTGGTAAACATGTAAACACCCGGCAAGGGCAAGCTATGGATTGAAAATATGCACCCAGTACATTACTTGGAGAGTTCACTTTACTTTTGGGGCAGAAAGGATAAGGGATAAGGTAGCATCACCTCATGGTAAAAACTAGTTAAAATCCAGAGCCTCCCTGGAGGGCAGGATCAGGACTGCCCCAGAATCCCAGCCCTTCTTAGTATCAAGGCAATTACAGGTAGGTGTCTGGTCAGACATCCCCAGAGAAGAATCAGCTAAAGTATGAGAAATCAATGGAAAGGTTGTCCCAGTGATGTGGAAACAACTCCCCTCCCTCCTTCCAGCTTGCCAGGGGCCTGGATGTGATGGCCACACTGCCCCACCGCACGGTACCCGTATCCTTTCCACGTGTGTGGGTGGCAGACATCAGTAGACCCAACTTCTCTTTCCCTAGCCTTCCCTTTCCAAGCATCCGCATCTTTAACACGTGGCAGAAAAACTGAGCTCAAGCTCTACTGACAAAGAAATATTAGAAAAGATTACATTTTTACATCAAAAGTACAAAATTAAATCCTATGCACATAAGCAGGAAGGAGTATTGGGTTTTCTTTTCCCAAGGTTCATGGCTTCCTATTCGGCAGTGCTGGGACTTTGGACCCGATGAAGAGATGATCTAGGCTAGCATGAGAGCTTCTAGAAAATTCCGAAATAGCAAAACCAGATCCAGCTGGGGAGGACGTGGGGGCCAAGCTCCACTAACTCAAGGTGGCACTTTGAACCTGGATTGGGAATCCAAGGCAGTCCCAAGAATTTAAATTTTGTTGATACTAAAACTGTTTCTCCTGAAGACAGAAGGTTCTGCAGGCCCACGCCACGCCTGGCCACCTTGGGGCTGCTTTCCGGGTGAGGCTTGCTAGCTCACGGGCAGCTCACTGAATCACACTCCTGCTGTCTTATCTTGAAACGTGGAGCTCTCCGGGGCAAGATTAGGTTGTTCAAATTAGAAAACTGGGATTAACCAGAGAGAGGCTATCTTCCAGAATTATTTCCTTTTCTTTTTGCTGGACCAGACTTACTGACTTCTAAAGCTGAATCTGGGCAGCCGCAATGATGCCCAGCTTCCTCCCTAAGCGAGAAGCGCATACAATTAATCAGGAGGGATGTACCTCTATCTCAATGTGCAGCTAGATAGCCATTAAAGGCCTCACTCTTAAATTTTCTTCTGAGTAAACAGTGTGTAAAGCTGTTCAATCTTTCATGAGAATTGGAGCCAGAAACGTGATGGTTTGCGGGCGGCTCTCAAGGCTGCATCTGCCTGGAAACATTTTTGCAATTGGCCCAGTCCATTTTCATCAGGGTCATCTATCTGTCTATAAAAGACTTAGGCTTTTAGTTTTAAAGGAGCATATGATGGAGGCCTTTGTTGATGGACAAACTCTCCCCACTGAATTTAACTTTAAGCTAATGCAGCTTTGAGTACTTTGTTTTAAAATTTTGGTTTGAGGCTAGATTTGCTTCTGCTTTAAAATATGCCTGAGACCCTTGCTCATAAACACTCCTTCAACTGACAACTGCTTTTGCATTCCCGATCTTATTTCTGTCTTCTAGGGAAGAAGGAGGAGATGCTTTTGAATGAAAGCCCTGATGTTTAATGTTCTCCCGTATAAAGGCCATGACCCTGGAATGTCTCCAACCTAATCTAACAGTTGACCTCAACCAAGTCCTTAAGGCTCCATCCCTCATTTGCTATGTTTTCAAGCTTTTTAGAGAATTAATGTTGAATTTAGTATAAGAGGTTACATCTGACGTGAGGCTTGGCCGACCAGAACGCCCACCAGCTACCACTGGTTGATGGCAACCTGCGTGGGCATGTTCTGAACTCTTTTAGGCCAATGTCCTGAGCCTGGTTGGCCCTCTATGAATGTTTGCTGCTCCTGGTTCTGATGCTTCAGGATGTGGGAACTTGGGTCACATGTGGGAAAGGCTCTGGACTGATGTGTTCCCTAAGCTCAGGAGGCCAGGGGCTCCTGTGGCGGATGCAGAAACTGATGTCTCATCGTTCTCTTTTGTGGTAAGTAGAGTGGCCCAAGGCAGATGAAATGAGTTGGGTTGACATCTTCGTCTTGCTACAAGAAGAAGAGCAGCCCTTCTAGGCAACACCTCTAACCTATAATTTGAAAGGGAAGTGTGGACTTTCATGGGCTGAAACATTCTGATCTAGATCTAGAAAACAGCATTTGGAATACGATACCAGGGTAGGCTTATTATATTTAATAAGGAAAGTGGACAGTAGTAAGAAAGACTAGCTTATAAGCCAGTCAACTGATGGCTGATGGCTGTAGAATGCTTCTCTCCCTCCGCTTTTTGTTTTGTTTTTAAGAAAGAAGGGGATGTTTGGGTCACAGTATGATCTCCAGAGTGTGTGATAAACTTTCCCCAAATGTGAATTTACAGTCCTCTGTCAGTTAAAGCAAATGACCAAATAGACCCTCTCCATCTCCCCTCTCTTCCATCCCTAGGAATTTATCTGGTCAAGGAAGAGACATCAAGGAAGAGAAAGTCATTCTGGCTCATTCTCAAAGTCAGTCTCAAGGTCATTTCCTAGCCTGGCCTTGAGCACATCCTAGCTTCTGGTTGGGCCCTAAACCGAATGACCCCCACAGGGGTGGGTGCTCTAGACAGGGAGGAACCCTGGAAGGCTCAGACCCTGTGAAGTGGTCACATCAACTCTGAGACTCACAGCTGTCAGCAACCTGGTGTCTGATAAGCTTTCCTGGACATCAGATAACTGTGAAATAACGTTTTGATGAATTAAGTAAAAAACGAATCACAAACATGTGGAATACATTTTCTTCACTGCACTCAAGATTTAAAATTTACAAGGAAAAGTATTTGGCCACATTTGCCAAACCTAAGAAGCATTTGAAAGCAAGCCAGCAAAAGATGTTTCATGGAGACCAGCTGGGTTTGCTCAGCTTTGCTCATAAAGAGGGTCCATAAAGAAATCGCTTCAGCCTTTACTGTTCTATCAGCCCCTACTGGAGACACTTCCTTGGGAACGGAGGACTAAAAGAATTTGGTCAGCTCTTGCCTACCGGGTCCAAAGGCCAGGAAGATGCCCCTCATGTCCATGAGTTCATTGTCATAGCCATGCCACCCACGCTGCCAGCCTTCTCTCCTGCCAGTGCTGTTCATCCAAAATGGAAGTGACTCTCGATTCTGAAACCAAGCAAAGCAGTTACATTACCCTTTGTCCCAACCATCATGATGAGTGAGCATCTGGCCCAGACTACCACCCAGTGTGGGGATTTCCTTCTCAACATTCTCCACTGGGGTCATCCAGCCTCAGCTGGATCACTTCCTTCTTCAGGTAGCTCAGACCATTGGAGGCACGCCGGTAAATTGCCAGAGAACTCTAGTTATAAAAGTATTTCCTTACACGGAGCTGAACTGTACCTTGTGATCAGTTTTAGAGCCACTAAATATATCATGTTAGAGACGGAAGGGATGTTAAAGTGTATCTGTGGCATAGTAAAAGGTATATTTGGCTTTGGTCCCATGTTCCTGACCCAGAGCTCCCAAAACCCTGGGCGTGTCCCGAGTGACAGGAATTCATAATGAGCCCCTTTCTCCCATAGCCGAGTCCATGGTAATGGGATGGCTCACTGCGGTGGGGGGCTGGGCAGCTTCAGGAGGTCACTGCAGGAACCAACCACGTGATGGGGGGGTTAAAAATTTCAGCCCGTCCCCTGTGCGCTAAGGCTGCATTCAGGCTTGTGGCCAACGATGGTCACGCGTGCCTGTGCCGAGAAACCTGTGTAAAAACCCCGGAGGGCTGTGGCCTAGGGGGCTTCTGGGTAATTGAACAAATTGATGTGCTGGGAGGGCAGTGACCCCAAAGAGAGCATGGAGGCCTTATGCCTCACCCCCCCAAACTCGGCCCCATGCCTCTCTTCCGATTGGCTGTTCCTGAGTTGTATCCTCTGTACTGAAACTAATCATAAACAGAGCACATTTCTGAGCTCTGTGATTCATTCCACTCAATTATCAAACCTGAAAAGGGCTGTGAGAACGTGCCAATCGCACATAAGTATGGGTGGCCCGGGGACCCAGGACCCCGGGGCGCGTGTGGGGTGCGAAGAGGGGGCGGCCCGGTGGGACTGAGCCCCCTGGTGCAGGGGGCCGCTCCAACTCCAGAAGGTCAGTGTCAGGACTGGGCTGAATTGCAGGACACCCGACTGCTGTCAGAAAATTGCTGGAAAATACAGAGTCTAATCTAATCACCTCATTTCTCTAGCAAACCTGACAAAACCCAGAGGCCTTTCCACCCCACACACCACCCCATCTTTCTGTTTTTCTAGCTCCACCCTTGGGAGCAACTTGGGATAAATTCATCCCCTCCCCTCAAACACTTGATGATGACACTTCTGTTCCTCTTAGCCAGGGCTCTTACGTTTCCTCCAACAGTCTTCATCTGGGATGGGCTCCAGAGCCGTCACTTCTCTGTCACCCTTCTTCCCTTCAGAACTCAAGTTTTCTTGGACCACAGACGCTTACTTCTGAGACAACGGCTTAAAGAAGGTTCCGTGGGGCCTGAGGAGGCTGCGGCCAGCGGGACAGAACCCTAGCCCTCCACTGCAGACTAAACATTCTTTCCTGATATTCCAGTCACCTTCCGTGGAACAGGGTTCGATACCACAGACATTGCAAATGCAGTAAGTAGACCGACTGGTCATGAAGGACGCTTGGACCTTTTGCAGTACCAGCAATTTATAGGTTGGTGCGTCAGACTTGTGATAGTACCATCTTGGGGGCGCCTGTGTGGCTCAGTTGGTTGAGCATCTGACTTCAGTTCAGGTCGTGATCTTGAGGTTTGTGGGCTTGAGCCCCGCATCGGGCTCTGTGCTGACAGCTCGGAGCCTGGAGCCTGCTCCGGATTCTGTGTCTCCCTCTCTCTCTGCCCCTCCCCTGCTCCGCACTCTCTCCCAGAAATAAACATTAAAAAAAAAATTAAAGACCTGTAACAGTACCATCTATTTACTTAATCAGGAGGTTACACTGACATTCACTTTGTCGTCGCCACATCCCGGTGTTGGATGATGTCATTTTCCCCACCGTAGAGTTGAAGGAACTAAGGCACAGAGAGGGTAAGGGTCACTCTTAAAGTCACACAGCTGTTGAGAGGCAGGGCTGGGATCAAACCCAGGTCATCTGTCTCCTGGTCCTTGTGCCTCTCCCACCACCCCACAGCCAGAGACCGCGGCGGTGCTCCTGCCGGCACTGACAAGGAGGTGGCCCCTGTCCCTTGCCTCTTCACCGAGTAGTGGCCAAAGTATAGAAAAGAGGTTTTAAAAGGGGATTCCAGTTTGCCAACATTCTGCCTCCATGACCCTGGGCGAGCTACTTTTCTCAGCTTCAGGCTCCCTACTGGATGTGATAATACCTGCCTCACAGAGTTCTGGGAGGAGGTCATGACTGTGCTACATGCCTGACACATAATAGATGCTCAGTAAGTAGCCGCAAGATGGTCGCCAGATGTCGCTGGCTGCGGGGCGAGGCGCTCTGGTCCTGTGCGGCCGGACAGTGATGGCTGCGAGCCCCGAAGTCCCCTCTGCCTATTTAGCTGTCACATCGCCCTGCGCACACATCCAGTCTCACCCCATAAATCGCTCCCTGGCATGACCGCTTTCCAAATCACACTAGATCACTGACTCTCCGTTTCCTGAATTTCCATCATCCCTCCGCCTCCTTCTCCAGCTGTAGCTTGTATCTTTCCATGGGAATGTTTTTATTAACTTACTGCACTTGTAACCTGTTGTGCTGTGTTTGCTCTTGGGTCTGCAGCGATGACCGTAGTACATCCAGCGTAGCTCCGTCAGCTGATGTGAGGCGTCGCTTCCCCGTCAGGCTACCAGGCAGTGATTCCTGCTGCCCCAGGTAGCACATTTGGTTACTAAGGACGTCACAGTTGATGACCCCCACAGGACATGTGTGCCCCATGACCAAGGGACCGATGAAAGGGAGATGCAGACCCATTACCCGATTTCAGAATATTCCAGTCCAAATTGCACAAGTACAAACATACAGCCGCGAAAGCCTTGGCCCGAAGGTCACCGGGGCTCTGTCTGATCACAGGTTGAGTGCGTTCTTTTTTATTAAAGTGACAAAGTTGTCCAGTGAAACACCTCTTCTTACTGATTTGAAAAAGTAAGAACAAACTGGCAGCTTATGAGAGAAGCTGACCATGTCCCCCAAGTGACGGGACGGATTACGTTACGTACGTGGCCTTGACTTCAAAATGGCATGTGGATGATCTTCTCCCTTCCCTTCCCTGGTGGCTTTCCCTGTCTCTGTTCCCTGTCTCTGTTCCACTTCCTCATCCCAGAGGCATACATATGAGGTCACGCTGACAAATGCGTGTCACGGGCCTCTGCGCCTCCAGAGCAGAAACCCCCAGGCAGCACGTCCTCAAGGTCCTGCTTGAGGAGAGCTGACCTCATCCTGACTCTACCAGGCCCAGGGACTGCCACAAAGTACCACCTAGTGACGTCCTGGGGAGGTGCCCAGGCCCTCCAGACCTGGCCAAAGCTGAGACGGGGGTAAAGGAGTGGTGTGTGTGTGTGTGCGTGTTCGTGTGGAAGGAGGAGGGGAGCACTGCTAAGTTTGGGTCACTAAGGGCGCTGGGCCCAGGGCAAGGTGGGCAGCCGATTCCCAGGGCCGCGGGGAACACCGGTCCCGCGGCAACGGGTGGCGGGAGGGCCCAAACAAGGCGACCGCCCGGACAGGGTAGTTCCCCCTAATGAACAGGTGAGGGAGGGAATCCGCTCTACGAAGGCCACGGAGGAACAGGGTACTGTTGGCGAGGGGAGCCGCAGGGAAGGGTGGGCACGTCCCTGTCCCCACGCACGTGGGAGAAGGCAGTGACTTAAGAGGCTGTTCGTTCCATCCTGCAATTCGACGGACAGGCGCGGAGCTCCGGCCACCCTGCTAGGCTTTTGGGTGAAACGCCTTCCTTCACCTGAAGGAGCTCCTCTTCTGCGAGGAAAGGAGAGGGGCTACGGCTTCTGTCCCGGGCTTCTGTCCCGATGCCCGCGCCTACAGGGACAGGTGGTGAGGCGGATCCGGCCCCGGGGCGCCTTTGGCCTGAGCGGAGGCAGGAAGAGCCCGCCGTGGGACTCCTGTCCGTGGGGGCGCGGGGTGCGTGTAGCGGAGGAGCCTTGGTGACGGCCGCGGGTGGCTCTGACAGTGTGGGCCCGGGGTGCCCGCGGGAGCACAGCCACACGCCCCCCCCCGCGCCCCGTCCCTCCCCCCCCGGGAGCTCCGGGAGCGGGGAAGGCCATGGCCTCCCGGCTGGGAGAGCTGGACAGCCTCTGACGGGAGGAGCAGGAGAGGGAAGCGGCCGTGGGAGAAGAGTTGGCAGGAGCGAGGAGGAGAGAGGACCCGGAGTTCTCCGCTCTCAGTGCCGACAGCTTGTGCCAGTCACTGCGGTTCGCCCAGCACCAGGGCTGGCAGACTTTCCTTTTACTTATTTACTCTTTAATGTATTTATCTGGAGAGAGAGAGAGTGTGCGAGCAAGGGAGGGGCAGAGAACGAAGGAGAGAGAATCCCAAGTAGGCTCCCCACTGTCCGCACGGAGCCAGACAGGGCATTCGAACCCGTGAACCGTGAGATCATGACCTGAGCCAAAACCAAGAGTCTGATGCTTCACCGACGGAGCCACCCAGACACCCCAAGACTTTCAGTTTTAAAACCCGGACGGTCCTCGGCAAACGGAGATATGCTGGCCGTTCTACAGTGAACACTATCTTGGAAATTTAAATAAAATTTTCACTATGTGTGATTTGTTCAGAACATTCCAGAGCTTTACGGGACCCCTCCTCTATACATGGGTAGGTAGCAGGGAGGGGACCCTCTTTGATGAGCCATTAAGCTAGTTAATCATTTCTAACAGGAAGGAACCAGAAGTAGCCCCACATGGGGAAACACCGGGAGAAATGGTTATTATGTTTGCAGACTTGTATTCTTTTATTTGGGCGCCTGCACTCTGCTCCCGGCTCACCGTGAAAATGCCTGTCATCAGCTTGCTTGAATTCGGGAAGCCAGGGGAGTGTTTATGAGATAAGAGTTATAGTCTCTAGACTACATCTTTGTCTCAATCATCCTTAGAATTAAAAAAGAAAAAAGAAAAAAAGTAATGTGCACTGTTTACTCCCAAATCAGCAAGCCAGTTAATGAAATTTGTTCAACACACGCCCGGAGGCATCTCTGAATTTGCCATTTCATGGCGAGTTCAGTCCTTTATGGTGCTGAGCTGGGAGGTACAGGGAGCACAATCAGAAATGGGGGTAGGGTTGGGAATGAGGGTGAAGGTAGAAGGAGGGATAGAAGGACAAGAAGAAGCAAGGAGCAGCCTGGACAATCTGTATCATTAGCTTCTGTTTGCACATGGCCAAGGCACTTGCTTTGGCAAAATCTCAAGGCATTTACTCGTGTTTTATCATTGCATTTTCGGAATACGTTAGCATGTACACCTCTCACCTCTTCCTTCCGACTTCCCCTCGGTATAGATCAGAAAATGGTTGCGAAACCACACAGAAAAATACTCCTAAGGAGGCAGGAGGACCACCAGCTGCTAGGACAGCATCTGGGCCCCAGCTCTTGCCGTGCACCCCAAAATGACTGTGTGGGGAGGCTGAGGACGCAGATTTCCCCCAAGGCCAGGGGACCATTTGAGGGCCTTGTCGGCTCCTCCTGCTCTGTTTGACTTCCTGTCCAGTCTTCCCCCACTGGAGGCCACAGTGGACCCTCTTACCTTGAAACTTGGGAGCGCTCACTGTCTACACTGCTGGATCCCAAGCCTGGCTCTGCAGAGACCGCCCTGAGCTTCTATGGGGACCTACTTTGGGGTATTTGCATTCAGTAGGTCAGGGTGAGGCAGGGAATATCTCTACTTAATAATCTCTCCCCACGTGGTTGGGACACATAGTCAGGTCTGGAAACCCATTCTCCCGGCACCTGTCTTGTGCTACGTTAAAGTACCCGTTCCTTTCTAAGGACACTTCTTGTTCATACTGGATTACCATGCTGAGGTCCGAGTCTGTGTCTCAGGCCCTCTGAGCCTAGCAGCCTAGGGCCCCCCTCCTGGAGGGAATGCAGGGCCTCAGGGCAAAAAGATTCAGTCACACAATCTGCTCACCGAGGATTGCAGGAACCAGTGGGGCCTTACCAGCTGATTTCATCCGGCATCCAGTCTCATTGGTCGGGGCCTGTGGGGTACCGGTGGTTAAGCTTTTTGACTACCACCCCTCCTCTCAACCGCTAAAAGTGTAATTCTTCCAGTGAAGTGGGGTTGGACACCCAAGTTTCTCCCCGATGAGGCATCTCACTGAATCTCCGGGGCTCTGGGGGAACACAACTGAAATCTGGTCAGATGAACATAAATAAAATGTGAACACCGATCCGAAGTGTGTGAATGGCCTAATAAACATAAATCTACTTTATTCTCCTAGGACACAATGGTAAGAGGAACCTCCCATGTGCCAGAAAAGACTAGAAACTTCTGACATCATCTCAGGCTGAAAGAGGCAGCCGATGGTGTCCAAGTCAGGGGTGGCTTCACTTAAAACTCTTGTGGCAGCGACAGCAGGTTGGCTGGCTCGGGTGGTTTCGTTGCTACGGTTAAGTCTGAGCCACGGTTTCCACTATGGACCCGTTTCTTGGGTTTCCCCCGTGGCTCTCCCAAGAGGCTTCCTGTTGGCCTGACTCCTTGGAGGCCTGTGGGAGTGGTGGTCGGGAACACAGCAGTGCAAAGAGGTCTCCCTACCAGTTTCTCTCCCTGCATCTTAGGAGGCTGCCTCTTCCTAAAACAGAATTTAATTGCTCAGGCCCCCCGGGCCCTGCTCTGACCCTGGGAAGCCCTGTGGCCACACCCAGCCTAATCCTTTGAACAGAAAATGTCAGGGAGCGAAACCAGCAGGGGTCAAGAGAAGCAGAACTCCCTGGAGGACAGTGAAGGGGTGGACAGCACAGAGCGGATCGGGCTCCTTTTTTCCTTCCCCCCCCAGGGCCGTGTTTACTGAAGTGTGCCAAGGGTGAGGAGGGTGTGCGTGTGCCCCCAGGCGACCCGAATCCCCACCAGAAAGCAAGCAGCTCCCGGCGCTCGACAGCCGACTTCCTGAAGCTCAATTAGTCGGGCCTGGACAACACCACTCTTAGCTGCCACTAAAACTCAGAAGCTACGTTTTCCAGATTGTCTTGATTTCCCAACATATTTTGGGGCCGTGCCTAACTGCCATTCGACCGAAGACCTTAGAATTGAGCCTGGCATTTCACATCCTTCGCCAGTTTTCAAAATAAATCTTTCCTCTGGAGACAAATCTTGGCCTCCCTTAGACACCCGGGCCCGGATTACCTGTATTTCTCTCCACTCGGACAGGAGTGAGCCCAGAAGATCGGCAACGAAGTGCCATGTTTTACGGTGCCTCACCAGGCTGGGGCCGCCCCCCCTTTCTGAGCACCCTGGCATGAGGTAGACGCTGTCCGGGACAGGCCACAGGACTTAGCCCTGAAGGGGAGGGGTTGGCGAGAGCTGCTGCTGCATCCCACACTTGGGCTCCAGCTGTGGGCTAGCTGAAGCTAGCAGAACAGCCATCACTGGTTTAAACCCCCTTTCCCTGTTGAAGTCTCTCCAGGGGCAGCTACTAAAGAGCGAAAAGGAAAGGCTTTCCTGATTCAGCCTTCTTCTCTGCTTACTTGGTTACCTATGAAGTGAACAGCCTGTTGATAAGCAGCCCGGAATCAATGGTCTTCGTATTTAGTAATTCATCTGTCAATTCATATTCCACAAACACGTACTGAGCCTCTGTCATGTACCGGGTTCCACGGAGGAAAAGGGAGGTGACGACGCCACAGGCCTGCCTGCGAGGAGCTTATACTCCAGGAAGGAAGAGTCCGAAAGCAAACACACGAATGTAGCAGGCAGGGGAGAGAGTCCGGCTTTTACGAGAATTCCACGCTGGAGGAAGTTAGGGGGGAGCCGGGTGTTTCACGGGACAGCCGGTGTCTGAGCTTACGGACAGGTGGGAGTCAAGGAGGAGAGGGCACCCCAGGGGCTCTGACTGATGCTACCGGGGCCTGCTGAGTACAGGCTGATCTTTTAGGTACAGGTATCCCCTGCTTTTTGTAAGTTCGAGTTACACAACTTTGCTTTTACGAAAAGAGCTGCATTAGTAACCTGCTTTTGCTGACTGAAAGATATTCAAGGAAGATTTCTGTTTTGGGAAGAAAAAAAAAAGATGGAAAGCGAACACAGTGTTCAGCATCGGTTTTGCAGTAAGCCTTCACAGAGGCAGCGCGTACCTGAACAGCTCCTTCCCTGGAAACCACCAGAGCTTTGAACCCCTCCTGTGAGCATCTGGGCTTTGTGTCGATTTTTCCAAATAATTTATTTGGAAATAAATAAATAATTTATTTATTTCCAAATAATTTATTTTTCCAAATAAATTAATGGTAATTGCTTCTTTGCTTTGTGCCATTTCTGCTTACGGAAGCTTTCATTGGAACACTACGCTTCCGGATAGCGGGGCAAAGCTGCATGTGGACGGAGGAACGGACGTGGAGGGGGGAAAGATGCACTTGAGCTCGGCGGAAACTACCCTCAGTACCTCCCCACTTTGCCTTTTCCCGTGTTGTTCCTGACGTTCCCATATGCCAAGGACATGCAGCATCACTGGACCTGCCTCCTGAAGGCAGTGGGACGACCCTGTCTGACCAAATCCGTTGCGTGCCGGCGCCCCCTGGAGGACAGATGGGGGTGGAGCATGGGTAAGTGAAACCTGGGGACTGGGCAGTGGGGGGGCTCCTGAAGGGTTATGGCCTTTGACCCCTGGCAAGCACAAGCCAAGAGGTTTCCAGGGGACAGTGACCAGGTCTTAGGGAGCAGAGGGGGTGGGGACATCAGTTAGGAAGCTCTTGAAGAAAGGAGCCTGGCAGGTGTGACAGGCCAGGGCTGGACCTCGGCAGGCGGCCTGGATTTTTCTCCTCTTCGTGTTTAGTCGGTCCTCTGCCACCCTTGCAGGAGGAGAGCCGGGGAAAGGACTGGCTGTAGTCGGAAATCCAGTCCAGATATTGAAGAATGCAGGAGCAAAAGCAAGCTTCGGGGAGCCACTGGCCAGGGAGCTTGCTTTTCTGCTGCAGCAACAGCAGTCACACTGGGTAATTGTGCAATTCCAGGTGACAAATTAAATCTGTTCCCCTGTCTTTATCTTTTTCAGTGACAGGTCTCTAAGTGACCGTTAAAAAAATGAGCTCAGTTAAGTCTTCCCGTTAGAGCAGCTGCCTTAGAGTCTGCAAGGCTTACATCGGTAGCAAAAAGTTGGTGTTTACATGGGAGGGGCAGTGTCGCCAGGGAAGCCAAATCTTGCATGTTGCGGCATGGCGGCCAAAGACAGGCAGGATGGGGAGATGCGGCTCTATTTTACTGGCCCCCAACCAGCACCAATCGTCCTGACTCAGCTGTTTTTCTAATCGTGTCTAAACCAGAAAAAAGACTCCTCTGCTATCCACACCCAGAGCCAGGGAGACGGCTTTCTGGGCTGAGAAGCTGGTCCTGCTGCAGACGCCAAGTGGGGTTTAGCTCAGAAACGTCATCATCTGTGCTCCGCGCTGCCGTGCAGGTGACGGAGCAAAACACAACGTTCTTTTACCACGTGGGGAGAGCGACAGCCCAGCTCTGAGCAGGAGCAAAGATACAGAATGGAGTTTTTCGATTCTCTGCAGTCAAGGAAGTATAACAAACAACAGAAAGGTGAGTCTAAGACAACAAGGAAACGGATGGACATGCGTCTTTAAGGTTTTTCAGAAAACAAAGAGATAAAACCCTATGTTCTATCAAGGGAGAATCAGAAATTCTAATTTTCACCTGTGAGTCTTGGGACAAACATCCACAAATTCAAGGAGGGGAGTAAAATGAAGGCATTCATTCAATCTAGGAAACTGAGGTACAAAAAGGAGTCACTGAAAGACATCTAATTTCTTTCAGGACTCAGGGACGACCATGATTTGCCAGGGAAACATTTCATGTTTTTACGTTACTCACAGACACTGTAAGTCACACTAAGGTAACTGAGTGTGCCACCATCTCTGAGCTGGCTGCTAGGAAGCTAGAGTGACGTTAGTGTCCCACGTTATGTTGTGGTGCGTTACTTTCAGGACTAACAATATCCTCTACGCAGACTCATCGGGAGGGACAGACGCAGTAGCCAGGAGGTACTTCATTCAAGATAACTGTTATTATTGGGGCGCCTGGGTGGCGCAGTCGGTTAAGCGTCCGACTTCAGCTCAGGTCACGATCTCGCGGTCTGTGAGTTTGAGCCCCGCGTCGGGCTCTGGGCGGATGGCTCAGAGCCTGGAGCCTGCTTCCGATTCTGTGTCTCCCTCTCTCTCTGCCCCTCCCCCGTTCATGCTCTGTCTCTCTCTCTGTCCCAAAAATAAATAAACGTTGAAAACAAATTTAAAAAAAATAAAAAATAAAAAGATAACTGTTATTATTGTTGTTGACCAAAATTTTAAGAAGAAATCTTTCTTCATGGGTTTATTACCTGCAAAAGGTGCAATGACTGTATTCATGTCCTTGAAACTGTGGGGGAGGACTCGTTGTAAAGTTTCTAGTGAACCAGGCGTGGTCAATGTCGATTCCTGACCGCAGTACTGATTAAAGCTGGGTGAGTTAACAGTGATGGTCCCTGTATTTGGTGGGTCAACACTAATCTTTCCAGGATCTTTTTTTTTCACATCCTGTTTATCTTACTTCTGATTTCATTCTTAAAAAAACAAAACAAAACAAAAAAACTCTCTGCTTCAAAATATTTAAAAAATCATCTCAAATTTCCTTTTGGAAATAATTCTGTATTTTTCAAAAAGGTTTTCAAGCGACTGTCCATCGTTAGACATTCTTCCTTTCTGTTCTTGTGGCTTCTTCCCCCACTTCTCTTTTTTTTTTTCTCAACGTTTATTTATTTTTGGGACAGAGAGAGACAGAGCATGAACGGGGGAGGGGCAGAGAGAGAGGGAGACACAGAATCGGAAGCAGGCTCCAGGCTCCGAGCCATCCGTCCAGAGCCCGACGCGGGGCTCGAACTCATGGACTGCGAGATCGTGGCCTGGCTGAAGTCGGACGCTTAACCGACTGCGCCACTTCTTAAAAGCATACAGTGAAACACTGGGTGGCCCGTTAACTGATTTAGTTCTGATTTACACAAACATATGTATGCGTATGTGTGTAATCATGTGATATGTACAAAATATAACATAATGTAACATAGTATGCAATATGGTGCATAATTACCATGTGGCTCACCCTCAGAAGACACGTGATTTGACCGGCTTCCTGCAGAAGAGCAGATACCTGGACCCTCAGTGCAGAGGGGAGGGGTGTTGGGAGGTCGGGGAGGCGGTGATGAGGCCCCATCAGATTTGTCACCGGGCTTTGTGAGCGGGCCACCGCCAGCTAGTCACCAAGTTTGTCCTCATTCTCCTCTCATCTCCTCTTCCTTGTGATCTAAGTTTCAGGGACTTGTGCGCCTCATTCCAGAGCCTCTGTATCACTTCTGTCTTGCGACTGTGGTGCCCTGGTCCACGCTGCAGCATATGTTAGATCTCAGGACCAAAGCGGACTCAAGGCAGGAATTTTCTAGCCACGCTGCTGAGTTGATGGATGAGACCCAGGGGGAGGCTTGCTAGTGGGGTCTGGGCAGAAGCGGATGTACAGTGCAGTTAAAGAAGCTGAAGCATCAAGGCTTCTCACTCTCGTGGGTTTCTTCCAAGTCCCTACACCTAATTTTATATTTATAATTATGTATTCTTTTCTTAAAGAGAGACACCCCCCCCCCAAATTTTATAGCTGTGAGAGTCCCATGAAACCAGTATCTGCCTCTGATTCTGGGATGTATTTTTTGCTCCCTAATAAAAGTAGGAGACATACAAGAAGCTACACCCCTTCTTTCCTGCTTTGGGAGAACCTGCAGGGATGTGATGCTCGGGGCTGTGGCAGCCGTCTTGTGACCCTGAAGGGAAAGCCAAAAGAACCACAGAAGAGCTGACTCGGGGCCTTGATATGATGGACATGATTGAGCTGCTGGATGAGCCAACCCTAGAACCGCCTACCTCCAGACTTCCCGTTATGTGAGGTAGGAAGTCTTTACTAGTTAAGGCACAGTTATTCAAGCGGTCTGTGGCTTATAACCAAGAGCATCGTGCCGATACCTCCAGGTCCCCCCATCGCTATGCTTTAGTCACTCACTGAAGAAACGTGCATCTCCCTGCTGGATGTGCTACTGCCACGATGCGCACCTTCTAGAAAGCACTTACAGCTAGAGCAGCTTCACTGTTGCCCATCCTACCCTGCTGGAGGGGCTCAGAGCCTCCCCCACTGGAATTGAGACGGTACCTCGGCAGTTGGGCAGCGTCTCCGGCTTCCCCACTCTTCCCTCTAAGACTGTCTTCCCGTAAATTACTCCAGATCACCTCGGTAATCCCTCCCTACCATGAGCCAGCTTCTCAGTGCCCTTGCCTTCAGCTAACTATGAGAAGGTAAACAACAGATGCAAATAATCATGCAAAGACACGTGTGACAGATAACCAGATGGACCGTCATCATCTCTTTGTTTGAAAAACTCAGCAATTCCACCAGAATTTCCTAAATTGGGAGCGTTTCAAACTGTAAGCTCTTGTGAGTGGCTTGCCAAGTTGGCTTTACGGAATAGAGTCGTGCAGGCACCCACCCAGCTGACCCAATTGGCGGCATGTGTGTTCAATGCAAAGCTGCGAGAAAACCATTACAAATGAAAATGCCAGGAGCCTAGAAGAATCGCGCTCCAGGTAAATGTCAAACGGTGTGATAAAGTGAAGAAAGAAGCATTTTGGTTCCCAGAGGAGGGGAGCAGGAGGAGGTAGAGGGACCTTCTTGGAAACTTCTACAATCACATGGTGTGGAAGCCAAAGTGTGATTAGACAGCCCAGCTTGGCCTCAGGACGGTGCAGACTGACATCTCTAACTGGGTCTGTTTTGTTTCCTCGGCGACCAGATGCTTCTCTTTGAGAGCACACAGAAATGACTCAGTCCTCCTGAGTCACCGATTTTCATGCCAGGGAACCCCCATTTTCCCACACCTAGGTCCCTAGACCTTCACCCATTTGCCTGACCGGCGTTTCTGCTGATCACCGCCTGCCCTCTCTCCGGCAGATAACTCTAGTCGTGCGTCCTCATACTTCACTGATGTCAACCAACGGCTCCCACGTGCCAACACCTGCCAGTCTCTTTTGCCCTGCAGTCTGGGCTGCCTGCAAGCCATCCTCAAACTCAATGTCTGTGGTAACCCACGCACACCCTCTTCACGAACTGATTCTAGACACGTCTTGACCTTGGTTTCCCTGAAGGCCAGAGCCTTCCCACACTGGCCCGAGATCAGAAGCTGATCCCAGAGCCTGGAGAGCTTGCAGTCCAGGCCAGCGAGCAGGAACTGCTGAAGTCATTCGTGCACGAGGCAATCAGAGTTTGGACCCCAAAGGCAAGGTCATCTCCTCGGTAAAATCAAGTTGGCCAACTGGGGACCTGGATCTGTGGAGTTTTGTTTGCCGAACATTTCCCTTAAAGGAGAAAGCAAAGCTGAGCCCCTCCTTGGTCTTCACCGCCCTAAAGCGATTGCTTTGGTTCACAGCAATCGTTCTGCTTTAAACCGAATAGGTTACAGTGCAAGCCTGGGTAATTGAGTTAAGGCTAGTTTGTTAAAATATAGCAAGTCTGGAGCCAGGAAGTCTAAATGTGCCTCTGGGTCCAAGTCTACGGTTTGTGTCCACAAAGTCACCCGACCAAGACTTTGGAGTCTCTAAAGTAATGCCATGAAGGACACTTAAGTGAAAACAAAACATTTTAAGTGCAAAAGCTGAGTAATTATTTACCGTCAGCTGTTTGATAGAATTTGTCTAATGAACATAGTGCCATAATTTTATACTTACCTCAGTTATGAACCACCCTTCATCAGCCACTAAGGTCAAAGGAGAGACGAATTTCCCTTTCTTGTAATAGAACCTGCTGGGTATGGCTTCTTTCTCGTAGACGGTCATGTGCTCCACCGCTCTCAGCTTGTTATATACCTGCAAAGATAACAAGAATGGCCAGTTTTGCATTCTCTCTCTTAACTCCATGTGAGTATCTACTGGACCTGGGGGAGAGGGAGAACTTTATAGACCAGAGAAAGAAATTACCAAAACACCTGACAGGTCTGACTGCATAAAAATGAGAAACTTCTGTACGTCTCAGAAAACAAGGTGACTTTATTTGGTAAGGCTGAAGATCACATACCCCCCACCTGCCAAGTTAGCTCTAGAGATCTAGTGACAACGCTTCATAATTGTGCACCTGTAGACAGGAAGAGGGATTTATGCTGCAGACTGGAACAGCCCAAATGCCCAGCGACAGCAGAAGGGAGAAAATGAATGGAGGTGTGGGTCTGCAGTGGAATACTATACAGCAACGAAGATGGATGGATTGTAGCTACATAGAACACCTGGAGATGTCTCGGGGATCTCAGTTTGAGAAAATAAAGCAAGCTGCAGATGAATAGAGACAGGACTGTTATTATTACCTGAACTGTGAATAACTTTAAAACTAAAGAAATCTATGGTAAAACCATAAAGAGAATTAAGGAAATGACACCTTATAATTTAAGAGAGTAGTTTCCTCTGAGGGGGCAAAAAAAGGGTGATGGGGCTTGGGAAGACATACAGGAGATACCATGAGCAGTGCTCATGTGAACATAAGGTGCCCCTTTATACTTTGCTATTTTATAATAATTTTATACTAATTTGCCTACTCAATAATTAATACACAAATTACAAAACTTGTGTATGTCTAAAACTCTATAGTAAAATTAAAAGGCAAGTGAGGAATTGGTCTGCTTGATGTTAAATACCACTAAGATCAAAGAAAGAGGATTTGTTCTTTGACTTGACCTAGAGCATGTCTTACCTCCACCTGAATCTTGAAAGTACTAGTGATTGTCTGCCACTCACTACGCTACTAATGTCATGATGAGGGTGTAAACTCTGTACATATTTCCAATATTTAGCAGCAGCTGAAACGTTTATGGCTAACATCCAAATCAACGGGTTGAGCTGGACTTGTTGGCCCTTTGCCAAGTCGGGCATATATTCCTGGGCAGAACTGAATATAGAATTGAGTTTATCAACGCAAATCTGGAGTATAATTAGCCTTCAGGCTGTTTAGCAGAGGGTTTCTGATGACCCCACTTGACTTCCTACTGGAGAAAAGGCCACGGTTCTTAAGGAAAGTGGATGCGTTTGCACACAGATTTGGGATAAGCGAAAAATCTGATGACATACAGCAGAACTCGCAAACTGTTGTGTCCATCACGTGACAAGCCGTCACCCAAACACAGCCCCCACTCGCAAATGATCCACCAACTGCTTCAGGCGGCTCGCACTGCCTGGCTCGAACGCCGCGCTGGAAGAAGCTGTTCCCGGCCCGCAAGCTGCCGGCGCGCAAGCGTTCTGGGGGCGGCACGTCCCTGGGCGCCAGATGGGAGCTACGGATGCTCCTCCTTGCCAAGAAAGCAGAACTTCCTCGCAAGAAGCCGTTTACTGTGGGACCTGCCAGTGTGTGGAGCACGTGTCACAGCTTCAGACCGAGGGAGCTCATGCGGACACGGCAAACCGGATGGGCACCTCCGCCTCCGGCGCACGGAACTTGACAAAACGGGGCGTCCACCTAGGAAACGGGACAAGGCTGGAGAGGGGTGGCATTGTTGGGGACGGTGTTGGCAACCCCCAGACAGATAGTGGGCGTGTATGTGGCAGGGGACCAAGGGGCCCAGCGGAGAGACCCCAGCCCGCTGTGCGCAGTGCTCCATCGATACTGATGACCGTCCATCGCCGAGTACGTCCCTGCCGTGGGCAGAGGCACTGCGGCCCGCCCAATGCCTGTTCCTGGCACCTCTACCGGCAGCGGTCCCAGCCTCCCCGGAGGATGAGCTCCGCTGCCGGGTCCAGAGCAGGAAGTTCTCCCTGGGAGCGGGCAGAAGCCCCAACGCGTACACTTAAGGGGACTAGGGCGACGTGGGGCAAAGCAGTCGGCCAACGGTTCCGCTTGCTCCTCACTTTCTCATCGTGATTTAGCAAGAACTGCCAGATAATGACTGCGGAGCAGGGTAAGGAGAAGTCCAGTCCTCTCTGGGTGCTGAGCTCCTGGAGGGCGGTGCCTGTGGGGAGCACGCTGTGGGGCCTCAACACGCCCCCCTGAGAACGACCCCTCGCGATGGTGATCGCCGTAACAAGTGACATGTACGTCGTCCCTGGGGTGGGTGCAGCCTGCTTCCGTGTGTTTTGCAGCAGCCCGGGAGGCGGCTGTGACGACACCACCATGGGCCCGGACACAGAGACTGCGGTGGGGCCAGGTCAGGGGGGCCGCGGGACAGCAGTCTGCACCAGGGCTGGGATCTGCACCCAAGCAGTGTGGCTCCTTGGATAAGGAGCTGACCCGTGGCACACAGGACCTCGGCCTCTGCTCGTTCATCACATCCTTATCTCCACGTCCCTGGTGAAAACAGATCAGACTGGCAGCTTTGTTCCAGAGAAAGAGCGTTGTCTGCACGCATCCGCTGTCCCCCAAGGTGGCCTGGGAAGTGCTGCGTCTTGGCCAGTCATAAAACAGCCCTGGCAGAGGGCGGAGGGCTTAACGCGCTAAGCACTGCACACCCCTCGCCTCCTTGAATTTCCACCGACGTGGCGTGCGGCACGTGCCATCGTGCCCGCTTCAGAGAAGGCAGACGCAGGAGGGCGAGCCACTGGGCAGAGGTCAAGTGAGTGGCACGGCCACCGGAGGCCCAGCTCCTGGCTCGGCTCTACCTCAGCACGAGGGCCACGGGGCGAAGGTGGGGCCCAGAGCAACGGTGAAGAAGGGCGTGGAGCTCTCCCTTCCCCTCGTGGGACCCGCCCGTCCTTCCGCCCACGGCCCCCGCCCTTCCGCCCACGCCGGCGCTTCCTTGCCTCGGAGTGCTTCCCGGGGGCTGGCCAGAGGCTCACGACGGGCCCTCGGTCCTTCACTCGCTGCAGGTCACTCAGGCTCACGTACTTGTCCAGCTCGATCACTCTGTCCATCCAGAAAATGTCAGTCATCCCATGGTCCGAGAAGATGATAACGTCCAGGTTGTCCTGCAGCTCCAGCTCCTGTGGGCGGACAAAGGCCGTCAGGACAGTGCCCTCGGCCCACGGAAAGACGCTCTCACTCCGGAAATCGTGTAAAGAAGTGGGCTTTTTAAAGTTTATTTATTTATTGGGGGGGGGGGGGGGGGGGGGGGGGGCGGGAGAGAGAATCCCAAGCACAGAGCCTGACACGGGGTTTCAATCCCACGAGCCCATGAACCTGAGATCCAGACCTGATAGGAGATCCAGAGTCAGATGCTTAACCGGCTGAGCCACCCAGGCGGCCCCTAAAGAAGTGTTTTAAACTGTAAGTTACAGGGGAAAGGAGAGGTCCTCAGTTGTAAACTGAATCGTGTACTTTTCTGCCCTGACGAGGGCAGTTCAGAATCACCACAGAAGCACTTGGAGGAGGGGGACTGTGAGAGCACGCTCCCCACTCCTACTGGGCTTTTGCCTCTCCAGGTACCTTTTCTGTTTTCATTTCCTTTTGGCTCTTTCAACAAGCTTGTGTGGTACTGTGGGGACTGTCACTTACCCATTTTTACAAATGTGGAAAATAAAGCTGAGAAGGTTTTAACAAACAATACCTTGCTTAAAGTCATCCAGCAAGGGGGTGGCAGAATCAGGGACAGAACCCAGGTCTGTTTTCCATGCCCACTTGAACCCGGTTACCAGGCCTGTTAGGTCTGATAAAGGACTGGGCCATCGCGCCGGCTCCAGGTAATAATGCAGATCTGGTCATTCCAGTCCTGCAGGCCTGGCAGCGAAACAAGGGATCTCTTGGTGTCTGAAGAGGGGTCGTGTGAAGAAAAGAGACCCGTCACAGCCTTGTGCCGGCCTCGCCAGCTAATGACAGTAAGAAGGAAGATGCTGAGCGCTATGACAGCCAAGCAAACAGAAAGAAAGTGACAAGAGGGAAGACTGGCCTAGTGGGCCCGGTTCGGGCTTACCTGGATCCACTTGGTCATGTGCCTCAGGATGCTGTCTACGGCCTTCAGGGCGTCTTTCCTCTGCGGTGAGGAGGGGCCGTAGTGGTGGCCTTCCACATCGATGCGCTCATAATAGATGGCTGCCAGGTCGGCCCGGCCACTCCTGGAGGGAGCAGGGGGAGAGAGGTGAAGTCGAGGGGGACGCCCACCAGCTTCCTCCCCCTTCGCCCAGCAGCAGTGACACTGGTGTATCCCCCAAACCCTGACCCGTGGGCCAGGCAAAGCCGACAACTTAGAATGAACAAGGTGATCTCCAAGGGAGAGACACAGTTACTGCATCGAGACATGCCATGGGGCGCCTGCGTGGCTCAGTCGGTTAAGCGTCCGACTTCGGCTCAGGTCATGATCTCACAGTTTGTGCGTTCGAGCCCCGCGTCGGGCTCTGTGCTGACCGCTCAGAGCCTGGAACCTGTTTCAGATTCTGTGTCCTTCTCTCTCTGCCCCTCCCCGGCTTGTGCTTTGTCTCTCTCTCTCTCTCAAAAGTAAGTAAACATTAAAAAAAAAAAAAACCATTTTTTTTAAAGTCACTTCAGGGTCCCATAAGTGTGTGGGCAGTGGGTGGAAGTTCTCACTAGGTAATGGCATTTTCATACACATCCCTAAACTTGTTTGAGGCCTGTGTTCGTTATACTGATGAAATAATGAACAGAATGGAAACTTCCATAAAATCATTCCCTCAGCTAAGCCTCAGCCTTTAGCTGCTTTATGCTCTTGCATCCGTAGCTTCCCAAATGTGCAGATTCATGCCGTATATCCTGTGTTCAAGTGGACACACTTCTAAGGTGTGGCTTGCACGGTGGGGGAAATTTCACAAACAAGGTTGACCATTGCATTAAAGTTCAACGGAATGCGGGGCGCCTGGGTGGCGCAGTCGGTTAAGCGTCCGACTTCAGCCAGGTCACAATCTCGCGGTCCGTGAGTTCGAGCCCCGCGTCGGGCTCTGGGCTGATGGCTCAGAGCCTGGAGCCTGTTTCCGATTCTGTGTCTCCCTCTCTCTCTGCCCCTCCCCCGTTCATGCTCTGTCTCTCTCTGTCCCAAAAATAAATAAACGTTGAAAAAAAAAAAAAATTAAAAAAAAAAAAAGTTCAATGGAATGCTTTTAGGTCACTGCATTTTAGACCTCTCCCTTAATACCGCAGCTACTTGGCTGGTTTCTTTCAGGCTTTTCACCGAATTCACAAATCTGTATGTGACCAGAAAGCCGGTAAGTATCACAGATTTAGCTGATGGCTTTGTGTCAGGGAACTGTCAACCCCAGGTGCCAGGAACACCGGATTTGGGATGCTGGCAATTCAGGGATTATAAATGTGCCTTTGGGAAAGATTTCTAGGTTGGAGTTTCATCAGTTCATTAGGGACCTGGGTCTTCAAGGGCTGAGAGCTCTCGCCTGTTTGGAGTTTAGCGGACAAATTCTTGGTCGCCAGCTGTTTTCCACATGGATCTGGTCTCCATCACAGGTCGGCTCATTTGTAACGGAGCAGTTGGGTGAGGAGTGATGGTTGGAAATGCCTGCAGACCTGTTGTTGGCCATTTATAATTTACAGCTCAGGGGTCCAGGAACGGAGCCAAAAGGACATGTGGCTGTCAGCCCAGTACTTGAGATCTGCAAGGGGCTCCCAGCCTTGGAGTTTCAGGGACACTCAGATCCCCTATCATCTCAGGATGCTGTCCAGATCTCTCCTCCGTGTAAAAGTTCATAATCTCACATCCATTTTCCTTACTGAAGTGAGTTGGAAAGAGAAGAATCAGGGAGACAGAAACAGGGGTGGAAGGGGGGGCAATTCAAAGGAATGGTTGGAGTTATCAACAGTTATGAAAAATGATCCAAAACTTAGAAATTAGGCCCCCCCAAACCAGCTACCTGTCTTTCCTGTGTCCTACAAGAATGGGGTCTAGTAAACTTGCTTATAGGTCACCAGACTTTATGACCAACTAGAGCCCGGACTGTGTAAACTTAGCTGTTAACCTGCAGGAAAGCAGCAAGATGAAGGTTCCATTTGCCTGATGGAGAAAACAGTCCCAAAGATCATGGTTTGACTGTCCTCTAAGTTATTAAGCATTTCTGCATCTAACGATAATCACATCCCATCACCCTCCATCATTCATTTTCTTCGAGTGTGTGCATTTCTCATATTCTCCAGTTAACCAGCCCTGTCATCTCCTGATTCCCTCAGCAATAAAGTAATTTGAACTCTGGCATAATTCTCGCATTCGTATGTACTGAGCACATGACAGAGGCTTAGGTTTGAAAATTATACTTTGATAGGGAATTGGAATTAGACAAATCTGGGTTCAAAGATGTGAACCTCACTAACCTGGAGGTCTCAGAAGAAAAGCAAACATATCTGCAGGCTTCAGTTTGCCATGTGAAAAACCTCCACAAAGGGCTGCACTGAGTTTTAAATGAGCTGAGGTTTGTAAAGTGCTTGACGCCTGGCAAAAGGGAGAGAAATGCCTCTCTTCCTTCCAGATGCCCCCGGATGGCTTTTCCCTGTGTGCTGAGCCCCTTCCCTCAGAGTCCACGAGGAGGAGGGCCGAAGGCCGGGACATTTGGACCAGCCGCCTCGTGGCCTGTGGAAAGAACCTCTGGCCATCCTTTCTAGGCACCAGCAGGCACTGAGGTCCCGGGATCCCAAAAGGATTCCCTTGGAGCTGTCTTGCACAGCCTGGAGCTTGACAACGGACGGCAGCCGCGTGCACCGCTCCCACGGCCCGGTTGTCGCTTGACCAGCCCTTCGGAGAGGCCGCATCAGGCAGTCTGCCGGGACCAGCCCGGGAGCCGTCAAGGCCGCCTCCGGCTGCCACGGCTCACACGGTGCTGCCCTGCCCCCTGCCCCCCGGACGAGCTCCTCACGCCCCTCTTTTCTGTCCGCGGGAGCGTGCCTGTGCCACCATCAGAACTTCCGGGAGGATGGATTCAGTGATGCGGTCACAAACCGCTTCCTGTGGTGGCTGCGGGGCAGGGGTGCGGCCTCGCAGGCCCCAGGTGCGGTGCGTGGTGCAGAAGTCGCTCGTGATGGGGGCTGCGTGCTGCTGAACGTGTCACATGGCGAACAGAAGGCCGAGGCCACCATCCCGTCTCAGGCCTTCGTGAGCCCCAGGCCCGGCGCAGCCACGCAGGGGTGGCTTGCAAGGGGACCACCCCTACATCCTCTCCATCTGATGCGGTTTCAGCGCACCTTGCAGGTAAGGGTGTAGACCAGGAGGACAGCTGTGAAGTCGACTCCGAAGCGTTCAGGCACTTCTCATGAAGAACTGGGTTCGGGCTCCACCACCTCCTAGCTGTGTGCGACCCCGGGGCAAGGTGCGTAACTCTGGGAGAGTCACCGGCCTCCTCAAAAGGGCAGGGGGGGGAGAACGACATCTATGTAACACAGTAGAGGTCGTGGCAAAATGGGCCGATGGCAATGAGGCCTTTGACACAGTGCTAGCAGTTGGCTGTTGAGGACAATTAATCCTCTTCTCCCTTCTCTTTTCCTCCACACTGGAAGTTCTCCAGGTGCTAAGGTGGCATCTCCCACGGATACGACTTGGATCCCTAGAACCTCATGAGCGCTGGATGGCAACGCCCAGGTCAAGCACGGAAGTTGGATTAGCCCTTCCTACAGAAACATGCAGCTTCTTGGCTGAGTGGGACCCTTTGCTGAAATGCTGTCCCTGGGTCCATCTTAACCGCCTTCTGTAAAAGCCTATCTATCTTGTATCCCTTGCTTTCTGCTCCTCAGACTAAATAGCAGAGAAGACGAAGGCACTCTATCAGCAGTGCTGATCAGGAGAAATGTGTGTGCCTGTGTTTGCACACTTACGTGTGAGAACTCTAAGTACTCTTCCAATTATAGCTAGGAATTTGAGATAGAACTGAGCAGAAACCAAGAGGTGAGCTAGGGAGCCTAAACTTACTCCTTCCCTGGGGGCTATCTGATGGAAAGGTAAATAATAATACATCTTTGTCTAAACACACATACCATGAGAAATTCATAATTCCTTTGAGTCACACTCTTCTATGAACAAGCTGCTACACGCAAGATGGTCTTAACTGTTCCAGACTGTTCCAGGCTGGACAACTACTGGTCCACAAATGTCACTCCTTTAGTCTACTTTGTAAGAAAGCAGCGAGACGTGTTCTCAAAATGCACAGGTTGGTTGAAGGAGGCACCTTCTTTTTCTTTGCAAGAGAACCTAAATCATCTCACTGCTTTCCATAGGCAATAAGCAACGTCTGGAATATTATTTTTCTTCTCTTCACCCCCCCCTCATTTCAAGCCCTGACTAGTTCTAGAAATTGTGGATCTCCACCTTTCCAACCACTATCCCCAGGAGGGTTTCTGGTGGCCCTGTTAACTTTGGCAGTGTGAAGAACCCACAAGAAAACCGCACTGGCCTGAGTCCATCCTGCCCGGGCCTCCACTGCCCAACTGCAGAAGCACCATTCACGTTATAGACTATGCGAATGCCACCCTCTGCAGCTCAAGGCCATTTACGTGGACTACAGTGTGAGTGGTGCCAAGATGAGCAATATGGTAGCACCAGGTCATACCAGGTAGAGGCTGGGCCTGGGGCCACTTTCCTAGACTCCAGTTCTTTGCAGCCTCTTGTCTCTAGGGGAGCCCAATGCCTTTGCTAAACACACACACACACACACACACACACACACACACACACACACAACCACCCCCACCCCCATCTTTCCCCTCTCTAAATGCTGTGCTCTAAGGTAAAGATGTTACTCCCCAGCACTCCATGGCTTTGTCATGTTGCCTGAAAAGAAGAAAAGAAAAACTTCTCTAGAAACAGAGAAACAGGAACAGAAACTTCTCTGGGAAACAGAGTGCAGGACCGACTCGTCCTGCATTCTGGTGTGCCTCGGGACAAGACACTTTGCTTGAGGGGCCAGCTTGCAGGCCAGGGCTAATCTGAGTCTCTTGTGACTGTGTGACTCTCTACCTGTGAGTCACTGGGTTGTATGCAGTTGGGACCATTCAGCTGTCAAAGCAAAAGGAATGTGTAAAAGATTACACTCCCGTATAGAGTGTTGGGTTATTTGGAGGTCTTCGCGTGTTCATATTCAGCACAGCAATAGGCTGTGGGGGGTGGGGGGGCGTGGCTAGCATTTCGGATGTGTTGGAAATAGCACGGTATAGACACAGAGCTGTTCCAGAGTTCTAGCTCTGCTCAGCCGCTGGCTTTGCACAAACTGGGTTGCAACTCGATATTCCAGTTCATCATGTGTGTGGTTTCCAGCCCTTGTGGGCAAGGGAAAGAAAGCAGAGTAGGTAGGAGGCAGAATCATATAACACATATGATTTATAAACCATATGTTGAAGAATATTTATTTAATATTTCATAATATTTATTTAAAGCTCCCAGACCCTGCCCTTTCCCTCTTCCCTCCAGAAAAAAAATCTAAACTTTTAAACTTGTTACATCTCAGTTTTAAAGTATTTCAAACCTATTTCCTCTCCAACCTGTCAGAGCTTGAAACTTCCTGTGCCTCAAAAGACCGTCTTGATGGGTTTCACGGACGTGGAATTATTCGAAGAAGCAACGAAGGCAGGGGTGTTGTTTTCTCCCCGTGTAGTTCCGTGGGGGTGACTGCTCCTCTCTGCCATGGTTAGGTGGTGATGGCAAGAATGGGATTCCTGATCGGTCAACTCTACACCTGGGGAATCTCAGCTCTGGGCCAATTCATGGAGTTAGTGCCAGTGAGCTGTACGCAGCACCTAGGATATGCTGGCTCGCGGGGTCTGCAAGCTTGGAACCTGGCTCTTCCTCCTGGGAGAATAAATGTCTCTCCCCGGTCTCCACGCTGATTACTACGGGCCCTCTGCCTTGATCCCACCCAGGAGACTCATTCAACAGCCAAGGGGATCTCAAATCCAGCCCTAGAAGTCTGAGAGCCCCCAGCATCTTTAGCCTCTTGGTTGCTGATTTCTCAAGTAGACCCCACCCGGTCTCCCATCTTGACTTTCACTTCTAGTAGCTTCTGAGACCGACTTGAAGCTTTCTCCTGACCTTTCGTGTTGATCAGTTTCTTTTCTTTTTTTTTAAGTTTATTTATTATTTTTGAGAGAGAGAGAGCGAGCGCGCCTGAGCAGGGGAGGGGCAGAGAAAGGGAGACAGAGAATCCCAAGCAGGCTCCGTGCTGTCAGCGCAGAGTTCAACGCAGGGCTCAAACTCACGAATCATGAGATCATGACCTGAGCTGAAATCAAGAGTAGGATGCTTAACCCATTGAGCCACCCAGGTGCCCCTTCTCTGATGGTGCCCTGTGTCTGATGGACTCTTATGTGCTATTCAGGACAACATTACTTATTTCTACACTTTTAAAGTTCTGTGTCATTGTTCCATGTGGGAGCGGAAGAAAAGGTTCTATGTGCTAATATGCTAATGTGTTTCGTACATTACCAAGAAGAGGGTAGAGTAGGCAATTTTTCCAAATTTATTTCACCACAGATCCTTCCTTTTTGCCAAATAATTATTTTCTGAAATACAAGTATTCCCTTAAATCTTAAATTAGAGAGATGTTGATATTCATTTTGCTTCTCTCTTGTCCATCAACATAAAAAAGAAAGTCCCAAACCCTCGGGGACTTTCTTGCTCCCAATTCAACATTTACATAGAGTGCCCCTACCTGAAATGACTCACTCACAATTATTCTCTGGTAGTAGTTAACATTCACCATGCAAGAGGCTCACCACGTTTCTAAGACATTATTCCACCCATGCCAAACCTTCTTAATTCACTTTAGCATTCATTACCAGTCCTAAAAACCATGAAGAACAATGGCATGACTAAGACTTTGGGACACTTACTTGAAGGAGTCAAGAGCATCGCTCACTGCATTGGCAAAATTGATATCCGTTGGGACATTTTTATATTCTAGGCAGTAAGTAGGTCTGACACCAAGAATCTCAACCTCACAGCCTAAGAAGGAAAAAGATGGCAAATGGTTACCTTCTTCAATAATTAAGGTAGGGTTATGAGCCTATTTCAAGGAAGCAAACACCATTAGTCAAAATATAAATTTTGTTCATTTTCATGAAATAGAAGAACCTATTGTTGACAGTTGGTATATATATATATATATATATATATATAATAATTATATTATTATATATATATATAATTATAAAATTATAGTTAAATTTTGTTTAACTGGAGCAGAGGTTCTCAAAATACATTCCTAAGCAACACTCGTGTCCCATGACAAGGACTAGTAAAATTTCATTAATGTTTGTCTTTCCCAACTTGAAACAAAAAGTTAATTAGTACACAGAAAGGTCTTAATTAAAAGTTTTTTTCTAGGGGCGCCTGGGTGGCACAGTCGGTTAAGCATCCGACTTCAGCCAGGTCACCATCTCGCGGTCCGTGAGTTCGAGCCCCGTGTCGGGCTCTGGGCTGGTGGCTCAGAGCCTGGACTGTTTCCGATTCTGTGTCTCCCTCTCTCTCTGCCCCTCCCCCGTTCATGCTCTGTCTCTCTTTGTCCCAAAAATAAATAAACGTTGAAAAAAAAAAAAAGAAAAAAAAAAGTTTTTTTCTATAGGTTTTTCATAACTACTAAGGCTTCTAGCGTGTCTTTGTCCATTCTAAAGTCAAGTTGTAGGTAGTATCTGATTAGTCCAGGAATAATAAAATAAATACTTCACTAGTCCAACTGGACTCAGAGATAGATACTGCACTAAATTAGCAAGGCCTAAAAATCAGTAGGTCAAAGCAAGGATTCTGAGACATGACCTTGCCTCTTCCAAAATGAAGTAAAAGGATTAAGGGCATTCAGACATTGGAAGCTGCGATGGCCTTAGCTTCACTGCCCCGGTCCCTGGGACAAATAGAAGTAGTTGCTCTGAGAGAGAGACATGAACCTTATTATCAAAATACAGGGCAGGAGAGGGATGAGCCAGCCTCAGTTTTAGTGGAGTACTATTGGGTACCTACTCTGAACTGGTCACTGTGTTCAGACATAGCAGAAACAAAAACAGGTCAGTCAGCGTCTCCATCCTGGAGCATCCCAGAGTCTAGCGGGAGGAGGCATACAGGAAAACAGCGTAATTTGTGAAGTCTAAAATGACATACACTTGCTGGTGCAGGGCATTTACTTCAGGGATTATTTCTTCCTGGAAGCCTTCCTTGAATCTCCAGGTTGGGCTCATTCCCATGTGGTCAGTGTGTCTGGGGATGGAGGTAGGGAAGAAAGGGACACCCCAAGCAAAGAGAGCGGCAGAAGCAAAAGTTCAGAGATGAATAACAGTAAGGTGTGCGTGGAGACCTGTATGCAAAAGAAAGTTCCAGACAAGGGGTGCCCCTCCCCCACGGGGCTCAAACACAGGAACTATGAGATCATGACCTGAGCCGAAGTTGGGCACTTAACTGACTGAGCCACCCAGTGTCCCAGCGCTGCCTACTTTTTGAATCACCGAGTTCTTTTTCTCTCCAGCATTGTCCTCAGCTTTCTGCAGCTTTGCTGATGGCTCAGAGCCTGGAGCCTGCTTCAGATTCTGTCTCCTTCTCAGCCCCTCCCCCACTTATGCTCTCTTTCTCTCTCTGCTCCTCCCCTGCTTGTGTTCGCTCTCTCAGAAATAAATAAATAAACATTTAAATGTTAAAAAAAAAAAAAAGTAGCATAAACTTTCTATGTAAAGAACAGAGAGCTATATACTGGACAAATTCCAAAACCTGCTAAAGAGATAATCCTTATCTTCCCTCATGACACTTGTAACTAGTGGCAAATTAAATCGAAAGCTTCAAAAACGCCCAGATCCAGCTCAACTACAGATTAGAATGACTTAGCCTCCACTCTAAAGGCCTGACATAGGAAGAGGCATGAACTTTTTCAGGGAAAATATCATTTGCTATTGTTCTTTCTCACACAATGCTTGGCATATAATAAAAAAAAGCATGAGATGTACTAAGAAGCAGTAAAATGTGCATCATAATTAAGAGAAAAATATTCAACAGAACCAGATCTATAGATGTCACAAATGTTGGCCAGAAAGGGTAAACATAAAACAAATTTCTTTAAGAGATTATTGACTATATAAAGCAAAAAAAGTTCCCATAAGAAAAATATAATATATACAAATATTTGTATATAATTTGTAACTATGTGTGGTGATGGATGTTAGCTAGACTGATTGTGATAATCATTTCACTATATATGTATCAAATCATTCTGTTGTATACCTGAAACTCAAAATTTTACATGTCAATGATATCTCAATAAAAAATAAATAAACAGGGGCGCCTGGGTGGCGCAGTCGGTTAAGCATCCGACTTCAGCCAGGTCACGATCTCGCGGTCCGTGAGTTCGAGCCCCGCGTTGGGCTCTGGGCTGATGGCTCAGAGCCTGGAGCCTGTTTCCGATTCTGTGTCTCCCTCTCTCTCTGCCCCTCCCCCGTTCATGCTCTGTCTCTCTCTGTCCCAAAAATAAATATTGAAAAAAAAATTAAAAAAAAAAAAGAAAAAAAATAAATAAACATAAAAAAGAATGGGCATGATTGTTTATATATCATTAATATACACAACACACACACAGTAACTAGTCTTGGGAAAATAAAGTGCAAAATTGAAATCTTGGTTGAAGGTTTCAATGACAGCTCAAGAAAGAATAAATGATATCTAAGATATAGCTATATAAAGACATAGAAGATTTGAAGGTTAATAAGCTGGATTCAACAGACAATGAAAATTTTATCTTCTCGTTGTAGAATATTCATTATTATCAAACTTATCAGAAAACCTGACTGTATTTTGGTCCGCAAAGAAAATCTCAATAATTTCCAAACAGCAGAAATTTTATAGGCCACCATGCATATTATCTGACCAGAGGTAATGAAATTAGGAATTAATCATAACAGTTAACTAAAAATAAATCCAACTCCTTGTGAATGAAAAAGAAAACCCTTATGTAACTTGACATAAAGAGGAAATGAAACCTTCACTGAACCTTCACGCTAGATATTAACCACAGTGAAAATTCTACATTTCAAAACTTCATGGGATGCGTTTTCATTTAGGTCAGAAGCAGATCAGGAATGTTGCTGTCACCACTGCAATTTATTACTGTTAGAAAACTTCTTAGCAAGGCAATTAACAAGAAATAGAAATAAATAAGGAGTGCTACAAATCAGAAGGCATGCATGAAGAGTTCATCTATGGGAACATTTTTAAAACTTTTTGTTTGCAACTCGTGGCAAAATACTCATATTTCTTCATGATACAGTACAAAAAACAGACTCACGGCAGAAACAGAAGTTTCACCCAACTATGAACAACGCACACTAATACTTTCTTGTTCTATTCTACTCTAGGTGTTTTTTTTTAATACTGATTAGCAATCCATAAATTGATTTTACTGTCCACTATGGATCAAGACTTGCGTTTGGAAAACACTGATATGAGCCACGTACCTGAGTATTCCTGAATCCCTCCTGTCCTTTGAGAAGAAGTTTGTTAGGCAATATTCACACAATATTTATTGTATGCACGCTTCGCCTACCAAACCACTTCTAGGAACATATTCTAAGAAAGTTGTATATATAAGCATCTATATTATGCTGTTATTTATAATATAAGTTAAAACGCAATTTAGGGGCGCCTGGGTGGCTCAGTCGGTTAAGTGTCTGACTTCAGCTCAGGTCATGATCTCACAGTTTGTGAGTTTGAGCCCCGCGTCAGGGTCTGTGCTGACAGCTCGGAGCCTGGAGCCTGCTTCAGATTCTGTGTCTCCTTCTCTCTCTCTCTGCCCCTCCCCCCACTCATGCTCTGTCTCTGTCTCTCAAAAATAAATAAATGTAAAAAAAAATTAAAAATAAATAAATAAAGCAATTTAAATGTTTGAAAGTAGAGATGTGGTCAAATTATGGTATATCCATATAATGAAGTACCATGCGGGCATTAAAATCATTATGTCATTTGTATTTACTAGCATAATATTTTAGGTGAAAGGCTAGTAAATAGTATGTAAATGGATGATCTCATTTTTGAAAATATTTAAAGCATATTTGTGTCCAAAAAAAGAGAGGCAATGAATGTAATATGCATGTGGGAAATTAAAATAAGAAAATAAATTGAGTATAAGAAAAGGTAAATTTAGTGGCTGGTTTGGGAGACTTTTGTGGGCTAATTGAAGTCATTCTGAACTCCTTCCTCGCTTTCCATCACTTTATGGTAGAAGGAGGAAAGCCTTCTTATTTCCCCAGAGCCCTTTGTGGCTAGGAATGGTCATGTGACCTAGTATCTCAGAAAACAGATCTGCTGAGGAGCTGAGGGTGGGAAGCTTTGCTCCCGGATGAAAGATAAAGTGCTTTGCTGGCACTGCCTCTTTCTGTCTTTTCCAGTTTGGAATGCAGGTTGTGATGACACAATCCTTGAGTCACAGAAGCCATCTTGAAACTATGAGGCAACATGTATTTCGTTAAAAAGTAAATATGCGAAAATGTAGTCAAAGGGTATGACAATCCTGGGTTTTTTAAATGAGGTTGTTGGGGTGCCTCGGTAGCTTAGTCGGTTAAGCATCTGACTCTTGATTTCAGCTTGGGTCATGATCTCATAGGTCATGAGTTCAAGCCCCAAGTTGGGTTCTGGGCTGACAGTGCAGAGCCTGCTTAGGATTCTCTTTCCCTAGCTCTCTGCCCCTCCCCCACTTGCAGGCATTCTCTCTCTCTCTCAAAACAAATAAACATTAAAATAAATAATTAAAATGAGGGGCGCCTGGGTGGCTCAGTCGGTTGAGCGGCCGACTTCGGCTCAGGTCACAATCTCACGGTTCGTGAGTTCGAGCCCCGTGTCAGGCTCTGGGCTGATGGCTCAGAGCCTGGAGCCTGCTTCCGATTCTGTGTCTCCCTCTCTCTCTGCCCCTCCCCCATTCATGCTCTGTCTCTCTCTGTCTCAAAAATAAACATTAAAAAAAAATTTTTTTTAAAGAATAAAAAAAAATAATTAAAATGAGGTTAAGCAGATGAACCACATAAAGTATTCCTTGTAACATGATACAAATGAATTCCCATGTGTGTATCCATTGTTCAGTTAGCTAGATTTTCTATTACTTCCAGCAGACAATTCCTGACTCATTCAGGACTGTGGTTGACATTAAATTATTATTGTTTACTGAATTGAACCAAGTTTATTAAAATAAATACGTTATTTTTTGTAATAGGAAACCAAAAAATGAATTTTTTACTGATAACTTCCAAGTTACAGATCAGGACTATATATATATACAGTCCTTCTAATATACAGATTAGGACACAAAAATTCTATTCTATCCCTATCTAGTTTTAAAAAATTATAAACATTCATGTGCATGTTCTTTGATGCACTTAGGCCTGCATTTCTGTTGGAATATGTGTATGAGTAGAATTGCTAGATTTGGGGTATGCATATGCTCAACTTTATTAGATAATGCCAAAGAGTTTTTCAAAGCTCTTTTATTAGTTGGCTCCCGTCAGCTCATTATGAGACTTCCGGTTGCCCCATCCGTGTCACCACTTGGATTTGTCAGTTTTTTTAAATTAACCATTTTCCATTTTGGCAGTTACGCAGAGTTATCTCGTTGCAGTTTTATTTTGCATTTTTCTAAAAAACAATGATGTTGAGTAACTTTACCTATGTTTAGTGACCACTGGAATACCCTGTTATGCTATTTTTTTCCTGTTTAAGGAATACTTTTCTTACCCAAGACCATGAGGATATTCACCTATGTTTTCTTCTAGAAGCTTTATGTTTTACATTTTACAGTTAGATCTACAATCCACCTGGAATTACCTAGAATTAATTTAATGGATAGTGTTAGATAGGAGTCTGGATATATATATATATATGTATATGAATATATATATATGTACATGAATATATATGTATATATTCAATAGATCTTTCAAAATTTGTTGAAAAGATCATTTTTTGTTACTTCTCTAAAGTGTCTCCCTTGTCATAAATCAGGTATTGACTGTATATTTGTGGGGCTGTTTCAAGAATATCTAACCTTTAGTCTATTTGTCTACTCATGTAAATACCATTTTGTGTTCATTTTTATAGTTTTAAATGTCTATATTTAATGGAGTAAATCCTCCAGTTTTGTTCATCTGACTTAAGATTGTTTTTGCTATTCCTGATTCTGCATTTCCATATAAATTTCAGAATTGACCTGTCAATTCACACAAATGCATACACACAAACTGTTAGAATTTTGATGGCAACTACACTGAATCTATAGATCAACTTTGGGAAAATTGATATCATATTAAGGCTTCCAATTCAGTTACATAACATATTCCTCCACTTTTTGAGGTCTTTTTATATTTTTCTAAATAATTTTCTATGTAAAGTTCTCAAGCCATTTTTGTTAGATTCATTCCTTTATTTTTTGTGTTTTTGATTCTATTGGAAATTATACTGGCTTTTAAATGTCATTTTCTAATTTTTTTTCCTAGCATATATAAATACAATAATTTTAAAATATTGACCTTATATCAAAAGACTTATCTCATTAACTCTAAAAGTGAGTGCTTTTGGATTTTTGCAGCAGCAGTCATCTGTGAATAATTACAATTTCTTTTTCTTTTTGTTTTAAAACTTTTACCCCTGACCTCCCCACCACATCTCCTAACTGGATTGGGCCTCTAAATGTAATTTTGAATAGAAGTCATGGTAGAAGTCATCCTTATCTCATTACTGAACTCATTTACCAGCAACTATGATCTTTGCTATAAGGTTTTTGGTAGATAGTCTTGATCAGATTAAGGAGGTATTTTACTAGTTTCCCAAGTTTATTCTAATAAATTCCAGTTTAGTTTACTAAGAATTTTTTTATGAATTGTTGATATTTATCAAATAGTTTTTATTTATCTACTGAGATGATCAAATGTGTTTTTTTACTTTTATTCTGTTGCTGCTGTGAATAACATTGAGAGATTTTAAAATATTAAACCTGTTATTCCTGTGATAAACCCAATTTGCTTGGCATGTATCATTCTATTTATGTATTGATTGATTCAGTGTATAAATTTCTTGTTTAGAATTTTTATATCTATGTTCATGAAAAAGGTTATCCTGTAATTTGACTTAAAAAAATTTTTTTAAGTTTATTTATTTTGGGGGGGGGGTGGGGAGAGAATCCTAAACAGGTTCCGTGTTGTCAGCATGGAGCTGGTCATGGGGCCTGATCTCATGAACCATTAACTCATGACCTGAGCCAAAATCAAGTGTCAGACTCTTAACTAATTGAGTCACTCAGGCGCCCCTTGACTTTCTTTTAATATCCTTGCCACATTTTAGTACCAAGCTTATGCTGACTTTGTTATGGATGTGATTTACCATTATATATTCTCTGAAAGAGTTTGTGTAAGATTGGTGTTACTTTTCCCTTACATGTTTGAAAACTTCACTAGTGGAAGCATCTAATACTGGGGCATTCTGCTAAGGAAGGTTTTTAAAGATTTAACTTAAAAATAGATATAGAAGTATTCCAACTTTCAATTTCTTTTTGTCAGTTTTGGTAATTTTTCTCCAGCAATCTGTCTATTTCATTTACATTTTCAAATACATCGGCATAACATTTTTCATAACATTATTTTACTGGCTTTTTAATGTCTGTAGGTTCTAAGTTGATGCCCCCTTTTCCATTTTATTACTGGTTATTTTGTCTCCTCTTTTTATTTCTTGATAAGCCTTGTCAAGATTTCATACATTTTATTAGTTTTTAATTTAATTAAAAAAATTTTTTTTAATTTACATCCCAATTAGTTAGCATATAGTGCAACAATGATTTCAGGAGTAGATTCCTTAGTGCCCCTTACCCATTTAGCTCATCCCCCCTCCCGCAACCCCTCCAAGTAACCCTCAGTTTGTTCTCCATATTTATGAGTCTCTTCTGTTTTGTCCCCATCCCTGTTTTTATACTGTTTTTGTTTCCCTTCCCTTATGTTCATCTGTTTTGCCTCTTAAAGTCCTCATATGAGTGAAGTCATATGATTTTTGTCTTTCTCTGACTAATTTCACTTAGCATAATGGAACTGGAGGGTATTATTAGGTTTTTCTTATAAGAACAAATGTGGCTTTATCAATTCTCTCTCTTGTATGTTTGGTTTCTACTTCACTTCTGCTCTTGTTTTTCTCCATGTGATGGAATTTAATTTTCTTTGAGATGGAAACTTAGACTATTGATTTTCAGGCAATATTTTTATCTAATACATGCATATATGAGTATTAATTTCCTTTAAGGCATGAGTTTAGTTGCATTCCATTTATCCTGCTACATTATATGCAGTATTTTCACTAACCTTCCATTCAAGGTATTTCCTATATATTTCCACAGTACCTTCTTCTCCGAATCATGAATTATTTAGAAGTCTCTGATTGTTTTCCAAATATATGAAGATTTAAAATTTTCTTTCTGTTATTGACTATACTTTAATTATACTGTAGTTAGAGAACACATTCTGTATGATTTCACACTTTTCCAATTTGTTGAGAAATGCTTTATGACTAACATATGGTCATTTTTTACAAATGTTCCATGTGCACTTGAGAATAATGTGTATTCATCAGTTGTCGGGTGCAGTGTTCTGGTAATATCAAGTAGGTAAATATGTTAATTTGTTGTATAAATTTTCTATACCCTTCTAATTTTTTGTTCTCTTATTTTATCAGTTACTGAAAAAGAGGTCTTAAAATCTTTTAATATCATGAATTTACCAATTCTCCTTTGGTTCTGTCAATTTTTGCTTTATTTATTTTGAGACTGTACAATTAGTAGCATTACAATTTAGAATTGTTACAGTTTCCTGGTGGCTTGAGCCTTATATCAACATGAAGTGTCCTTTATTTTTTTTTAGTTTTTTTTTAATGTTTATCCATTTTTTGAGAGACAGAGAGACAGAGCACGAGTGAGGGAGGGGCAGAGAGAGAGGGAGACACAGAACCCGAAGCAGGCTCCAGGCTCTGAGCTCTCAGCACAGAGCCCGACGCAGGGCTCAAACTCACAAACTGAGATCATGACCTGAGCTGAAGTCAGACGCTTAACTGACTGAGCCACCCAGGGGTCCCCTGACGTGTTCTTTATTTAAAAAATAGTCTAGAGGAGACTGGGTGGCTCAGTCAGTTAAGCATCCGGCTTTAGCTCAGGTCATGATCTCATGGTTCATGAGTTCAAGTCTTGCATCAGGCTCTGAGGGGACAGCTTAAGGCCTGGAGCCTGTTTCGGATTCTGGGTCTCCCTCTCTCTGCCCCTCCCCTGCTTACTCTCTCTCTCTCTCTCTCTCTCTCTCTCTCTCAAAAATAAATAAACATTAAAATAAAATATAGTTTAGGTTTTTAGTCTACGTTGATTCATAGTAGTATAGATGCACCAGCTCTCTCTTGGTTAGTTTTTTAAACTCATCTTTTAAAAATGCTATTACTTTGAACTCTTCCACATACTTACATTTAATGTAGGTCTTTTATAAGCAGCATATATCAGTTTTGGTTTTTGTCTTGTCTGATGGTAGTTTTTTTAATGTAAATATCTAAAGTTTAACATAGACAAAAAATTAAAAAAACCATAATTATACAGGTCAATGAATTCCTATGAAGTGAATGCAGCTGTGTAACCAGCACACGGACCAGGAGACAGAACATTACTGTCACACACCGGCACCTTCTTGTCCTTATTCTCCCAAGTGTAAACACTATTCTAACAATGTGACTTAGTTTCACCTGCTTTTGAACTTTATGCAACCAGAAAAACTCAGAGTAATTGGAATTGTAAAATATTAGTAAAAAAGTAAACTTTTACATGTAATGTATTTACTGATATCTTTGTGTTTCAATCAGCCATCTAAACTGTCATGTATTCACTATACATTTGATAGTTTTTCTCCCCTTTCTTGATTTTTTTTCGACTAAGTATGGATTATTGTTTGATTTCTCTGCCTTTATTAGCTTGCTATATATATATATATATATTTTTTTTTAAGTTTATTTATTTTGAGAGTGAGAGGGTGAGTGGGGGAAGAACACAGAGAGAGGGAGAGAGAGAATCCCAAGCAGACTCTGTCAGTGCAGAGCCTGATGTGGGGTTTTTTCTCACAAACTATGAGATCATGACCTGAGTCAAAATCCAGAGTCAGACACTTAACTGACTGAGCCACTCAGGTGCCCCACTATTTATACATTTTAATTAATCTCTTCCTGGCATAGGGCCCTAAATATGACCAAAAAATGGGAATATTGATTTATTGAAGTCTAATACAAATTTGTACTTCTGTAACTTCCCAGAAAATACAAAGACATTTGAATACTTTGAATTTACATTTCTCCCGCCTTCTGTGTTTTTTTTGTTGTCATATATTTTAATTCTCTATGGATTTTTAATCCAAATGTTGTTGTTATTATTATTATTACTATTATTAATTTACTTGACCCTCCATATGCTGTCATCTTCTTCTAGAGAGTAAATGCTTTGCTTGTGATGGCCACCTAGGCTATGGGCAGACCATTTCAATCCACAGTGGGTAAAGATGATTCAAACCTCACCTCTGTCTTTATGAAAGCTTCAGTCCTCAAAAAGTCTACACCCTTGCCCATGTCTAGCTCATTCTTATTGCTGAACTGTTGCCCTTTATTGTCCAACTAAAGTTCTGGGACATTTACTATGACTCTTCTCCTTGGTGGGCTATGAACTTCAATTTTTGTCGCTTTTCTCATCCTGTGAATCTGTCAAAAGCTCAGTTCAGTTTACTAGCCTCTCAACTGCTTTTGAGATCAGCATTTCACTAGAGAGGAGACATGGTACCAATTGCCAGATATACCTCCTTCTCTAGGTCTTGATATGTGTCTGATACATTATGCACGTTACACATACACCCATAGTCCAGCGGCTTTTCTAACTGCTGCTGGAGATAAGAGTTATTTCAAATGCAACTCAGCCTGTCATCGTGCCAAGTGAAACACCAAATTTCAATAAATAATTTTTAAACATAAAAAGTTCCATTTTATTAGAAATGCACCTCACAATGAAAGGAATAGGGATGCTTTTAAAAATCAATATATATATCCATGGATGAATATGACTGATCTCTAGAATAAGACAAGTTCAGAATCCATTCTATTCTTATCTGTTAAGTCGAAGTACTAAGAGAGTTGTTCACGTAAATAAGTAGATGGAAATAGACATCGTTTGTTGTACCAATGTCATTTAATTCTTTGAACTGCTGCCTTGCTTGAATGCCAACCTTCACATAGTGATCTACCATCATGAATTTTGAAATAACGTTTCCTCTGACAACTCAATTAAGTTTTTCCTAAATAATTTTAAAGCACGCAGTGGAAAATACTTGATTTTTTTTAAGTTTTATTGTTTTATCACTAGATGTATTCACTTTCTCAACACCGACACCAATATTTCGAACTGTCCCTTTATCTGGTACCTGGAGGTTTTCATGTGCCAGAGCAATGCACCTTAGTAAGGTTCTGGATGGCTGAGGGATATTCCCTTCTTAGGTAAAGTATGGAAAGGGCATGTTTTTCATCAAGCCAATATTTTCAATGCACTTGGAAGTTTAGGATCTTAGAACTGATTTCCTTAAAAGCAACCTTGCCCTTGTAAACCCCTAGGAACCCGACGTGAAGAACCCTGAACTAGGAAACCAGGCAGCAGTAGCTCTACGCTAAGGAAACTGTAATGTTCTGAAAGCAGCTGGGCATAAAGCGGTGTGGGGAGTATGACTGACGGTTGTATAATTTATTCTCTTTTGGGTTGTCCCACAACTGAAGCTCTGTGAGCAGAGGGAAAGGAAGAACTTTCATAAGCAGAGCAAATGGGGCATTACAATTTGCTATCTGTTCAGGTAACGAGAGAGCCAAAAGATAGGGTGAAAGGATCATAGCTCAACCCATCAGAGATACCCTGAATCCAAGTCCTGCAAACACAGTACATTTTGATAGAAGCTATGTACCTTCATGTGCCCCTGAGAAGGGATTAAACTAGCACCCAGGTGGACAGAAAGAGGGACAAGTGTAATCCTTCTGCCCTCTCCATCCAGAATGGTCTCTTCTTGGTGAGATCTCAAAAGGCAGACACATTCACCCTACTTCTAATCTCATAACCCAGAATGAATAAACGACTGGCAAAGGAAACAGCTAGCAAGAAAGGACAGCCACAATGCAGTGTAACGTGAAATTGGTGACACTTGTAGGTTTAAGGAGAGCAAGGCTCATTATTCCTAGGTGAAGTAGTGTAGGTACTTTGCTTTGTTTTCATTAGTCTTTATCTGATGGAAATCAGCAGACTGGTGATGGGGGTGCTGTGTGGATCCCACGAGATGATTCTCTAATCAGGAGTCTATGGGCCTTTTCTGGATCGATCATGTGCTCAATTTGTGAAAGTGGGTACGTTGCTCCGGCTCTGAGTCTGCTTCCTCCAGTCCACTTCCATGGCTTCAGGGGGAGCATGGAATCTGGGCAACCGAAGTCACTGCAGGTCGCCTCAACGTGACTGAGGAAAGCAGGATTTCTGGATCTCTGCATTGGGATGCAGGGAAACAAAGGTGATGGCCTGGATCTCACAGTCTGAAAGATCAACCGGGAGCTATGGAGTAAGATTTTGGTTTCACAAATGCTCTGAGGGCATGTTTTGGCTTTACTCCATCTTGTTTCCTCACTGTTCCCAGGGACCTTTGAAAGGAATTGCCCTTAATTAGGGTTCATTTTCTAGGACTTCATCTTATCTCTGCCTAGACTCTACCTTCCTGCTGGATATTCCCACCTCAGGCTGGGTGAGAATCTCCTTCTACAACCTAATGAAAACATCCTGAGTAGAAAATACAGAGTTGAAGGGAACTTAAAGGGCAAAGAGGGCCACCACTAAGCCCATGCTTGATTTCTTTAAAAAGGCATTTCTTTTTAAAAACACTTAACTGCCATCCAACAGCAACTTATTTGAATATACCTGTTTTGTCACGATCACACTTGACTGCCACAGCCCAAAACATTGTCAAAATAAATATGCGAGTCACGATGTCTAGAATGTGAGTGATGTCCCCCCGGATGTGGCATCCTAGCACAGCTCAGGGCTTTCAGAGCCGTCCGTGGCAGGCGTACATCAAAACCCTTTACTTTTACAAAGAAAACAAGGGTCTCAGATGGGAGAAGTGAATGTCCCAGGGTCTCCCTGCCAGCTAGTAATCATCTCTCCTGGCCGTGGTACATTTCTACAACACACACTGCTTTCCAGAATGATCCTTGCTTCCTGGCAACTCTCTCCAAGGACCACCAAGTTGAGCCCATAAAAAAATCACATTTCTCCAACTTCCAAGAGCGTGGGTCTTGCCTTCTAAGTGCAGCCATTTGCCAACTTTGACACATAGTGTAACAATAACCCTTGTGAGCTGCATTTTATGTGCTAGGAGGCAGGTGTACAACTGTTGAATACATGTCTCAAGAGAGCTTATTAAAACAGCTAAGCCAATTAACTCTCTTAGAAACATGTAACCTTTTCCAGGAAAATACATCTGAGGCACAGGAACTTGTGGGAACAAGTCCTTAGGGAAAGCATGGCCTTTGATCTCAGAGACCCTGTGCCCAGAGTTGGCCTGGCCCACAGAGCTAGGAGACCTCTGGTGGCCATTCTCTTCTGATGTAGGGAGAGGACGGTGGGCTGGCCTTAGCACAGGATGCTGCCGAAGATGGTTTTGTGTGCCGGGGTAGAGAGCAAGCCCAGGAGACAAAGGAGATGAGAAACAACTCATCCATTAGAGAAGATTCCAAAAACTCAACTGAAAATGACTCACTGGGCATAAAAAGTGACTAATGGGAAACCAAGGTGAGAAGGAATGTATGCCCAACCCAAGCTGAGTCTGCGCGTTAGGAAGGCGGTGGTGAAACCACAGCGAGGCATAATGAAGCCAGAGGTGGAGCTTTAATCTCTGCATCTGTTAGTTAGCTTTAGATGGGGAAAATCTCTGGCCCAGGGTCAAGGACTGCACTCTTCCCAAGTGGGATCAGGTGAGGAATGAATGACCACAACTGGAACGACACCCCTGGGACCCCCTCATATAAACTATCAGCTCTGGGTCTGGGGCACAGGCTTCAAGATGATCTAAATATTGCAATGATTACATGATTACGGTGACATCACGATCCCCCCAAAGGAAGCCATCTGACTTCTGCAGCGCATGGTGTTCCCAAACAAAGTCTCCTCCTCTGAATAGGCGCCTTCCTGGCATTTAGGTCGCAGCAGACTGGACCTACTTAGGATGCAAGATGCTGACAGGCCCTTTACTGCACAGCTCAGCCCTGTCCGCGAGTTTGCTAGAACTCTGGCACCTATCCGGGGACCCCTCGTCCCTCCGACCCCCAAATCCAAGCTGTGATCTTCAAGTCTTACAAACCACCCTTTCTCCCCCATGTATCTGGGGGAACATGGGTCTCCCCAACCTCTGAGGTGGTTCTCAGCCACTCCTAGGAGTATCTGGGATCAGGACTGAGTGCTGTGTGTGTGGGCTCTGCAAAACCACTTCTCGGCAATCCTTGGGCCAACAGCCTGGGGCCAGTCCAGTGGCCACACGGCCCAGTGTTAGCCTCTTTCTCTGCTCGTGGTCCTGTGTATGGCTAACCCTGTCCCTGGTTTCTGCCTCCCAGCCCTGAAGCACCAAACAGTCGGGCTCTGTCCCTTCTTTCTCTGATGACCCAGTGGTCAGCCCCCTCTATCTACCCCTTTCCTGAAAACACTCCCCTCCTCTTCCTTGCTGACCTGACGACCTGTCCCAGAATTCTCTTAGTGATTCAAAAAAGGGCGTGTGTTTCACTCTATGGTGTTTGCTGCAAATGTATGTTTGAATTCTTGATGTGACCTTGCAGCTTGATTTGGGGCTAAGAATGACCTGGATCTGAGGACTTCCTCCAGGTGAATTAAAATGGGTCCAAACTGAAGATCCCTTTTTATTTATTTTTAATTTTTTTAATGCTTACTTATTTTTGAGAGAGAGAGAGAGAGAGAGAGAGAGAGAGAGAGAGAAAGCGGGGCAGGGGCAGAGAGAAGGAGACAGAATCCGAAGCAGGCTCCAGGCTCTGAGCTGTCAGCACACAGCCCGATGAGAACCCGTGAACTACGAGACCATGACCTGAGCTGAAGTCAGACGCTCAACGGACTGAGCCAGCCCTCCTCCATTGTACAGTGGGCATAAGAGGAGTAACTTCTCACGACTGTTCCGACAGTTAAATAAAAGTATGTGTGTGACGTGCCGAGTTCACTTTAGGTGTCCGGCCCACACGTTTCTTTTCCTTGTCGGCATCAGAGAAGGCTAAGGCGCCTTGGTTTCAAACGTGCCGGAGGACAGTGGCCCTGGGGGGTTCCCCAGCAGTGACCGGGGCAGAGAAAGAGGATTCCCACAACAGTTTAACTAGCCTCAGGGCTGTGACAGGGGCCAGAGACGACACATTGGGTCACAGGCACCAGGCAAGTGGCCAAGTATGTTTGGGCCGCAGTTCTCACCCAGCTGCACAGCAGAACCAATAAGGTGGGGGGTAACTCGCAAGAACACTGATGCAGGGCCCTCACCCCAAACCAGTTATGCTGGAACCCCTGAGAGGGCGGCCTGGGCACTGGTGTTTTATAATAGCCTCATGTGATTCTTACCTGTATCCAGAGGGAAGAATCTCTCCTAAGGAGGGAGAAACAAGGACAGAAACTTACAAAATAAATTTACCTCTGGGGAACTGGATGGCTCACTCAGTTAAGCATCCAACTCTTGATTTTGGCTCAGGTCATGATCCCAGAGCCATGGGATCCAGCCCTTTGTGGGCTCTAAACTGAGCACGGAGCCTGCTTGGGATTCTCTCTCTTCCTCTACCCCTCTTCTACTTGTACACGCTTGCTCTCTTTCTCAAGATACATAAATAAACTTAAAAACAACCAATTTGCCTCTTAACGTGCAGGAAAGGAGGATGCAAACAGGGAGCAGAGAGGGTCACTGGTACTGGTGTTTTGGGTGAGCGTGGAAAGAACTAAATGTGGAAAGAACCTGGACCCGGACGTCGCCCTGAATGGGAGGGGAGGCAGCTTTTCCCCTCAAGTTCTCTAATGAGACCGTGGCAGGAAGAAGGCTCCCCCCACCCCCCCCCCCCGCCACCCCCAGGGAGGCCAAGCCTGCCCAGACAGCCTGAGATGGGAGTTCGGCGCCCAGACTAATGCAGAAAGCAAACGGAGGTGGTGAGGCCCTGCAGAGCTTCTGAGCCTCCTGACGGGCCAGCATCAGTTCTGGGCCAGAAGGAGCTCTCAGTGGGAATTAACCTTGACCCTGAACAAGCTCTGGAGCTGGCAGAATGCCAGAATCAGCCCAGAGAGAGGTCAGCAATTCTGATCCCACAGAACAAAACTTTCTTCCTCACTGGCTCCTACCCTGTAGGCTACAATTCCCATATTAGTCATTGCTTCAAATTAGCAAGGCACCGGGGGATGTTAGAATAAAATGCTGTCTGCCCTGAGATGCCCCATCATTAGCCTTCGTTGAAATCTCTTGATGGGATCAGCTGGCAGCAGGGACACTGACAGGTGGGACACAGGGTGAGTCAGAGAAGGCTTAGGGAGCCTTGAGGCTGTTGTGTCGCTTGGGAGGCCAGGCCAGGTGGAGTATGGCGGGCAGCCCTGAGCCCCCGGGAGAAGGAGGGTAAGTGCTCTGAGGATGAACGCCCGCACTTCACAAGTCCCAATGACGGCAGGAATGGGAGCCCTGAAAATCCCTCGCCCTTGTTCTGATTTGCAGTTAATCCGAAGGCTTGCCTTCTGGCCTGTTTGCCTCCTCACTTGGTCTAACAAATGTTGGGGTAATGTCTGTCTCTCATGTTTCTTTTCTTCCTGATCGTCTTTTTCATCTTCCCTCTTCCTTTCTGCTTTAGTGCATTTGGACTGATGTAACAAAATACCATTGACTGGGTGGTTTAGCCAATAAACGTTTTCTCATAGTTCCTGGAGATGGAAAATTCAAGATCGAGGTGTTAGGAGATTTGGTGTCTGGTGAGGCACCTCCTCCTGGTTTGTACATGGTCACCTTCTTACTGTGTGGCTGAGAGAGGCCCTGGTCTCTTCTTCTTCCTGTAAGGGCACTAACCCCAGCACGGAAGCCCTATCCTCATGACTTCAGCTAAACCTAATTGCCTCCCCAAGGTCCCACCCCCAAATACCATCACACTGGGGATTGTATCCAAGATACAAAATGGGGGGGGGGGTGTCATATTTCAGTCCCTGGCAGTGTCTGCATGGTTATTTGATGAGTCAATGGCTGATCAGGAACACTCATTGTGGACTTTCTGTGGGCAAAGAGTAAACTACTGGGTTAAGCCACTGACACTTGGGGGCTTATCTGTCTGCCATTGATCCTAACGTATTAATAGTCCCTTAGACTCAAATTGCCTTACATAGCATATAAGGTACTTAAAGATCTGGCCAGTGCTGGTTTTCTGTCTCTTCACGCCCACCTTCAGTCAATCAATTGCAACCTTGTTTTGCTCTGCAGATCTGCAAGGACGACATGCCCTTGCTTGCTTTGCCTTTGAACCACAGCACGCAATCCTTTCCTCTGCCTCAAATGCTCCTAGAGATCTGGCCTACGTGATCATTCAATACCTTACGTCTATTATAATCCCAACATCCCTGGTGTATGGTAACTACCGACTTCCTGTCTGCCTCCCAACCCAAGGAAATAGGCCCCATTTCTCATTAGAACATACCAACTCCTCAATGGCATTCGAAGCAGCCACTAACCAGAAAAAAGAGGTGTTGGGTTTTTTTTTTTTCCATAACTTTTTTCCTGTTTAACTGAAAATTGTCTTTGTGGGAAAACTCGTGGCAAATTTTATTATTTGTATGTTTTGTTTTCTTCAAAACCAATTCCAGATGAAGTATCATAATCATAAAATCATCGTCACTATTAAGGTCAGGACTCTCCTGCAGTAGATAGAAATTAAAGAACACCTTGCATTATTAATAATTATTATTAGTCTAAATCAGAAAATGTTAAAGGAGATTAAACTCTTCAGAGTTCAGAGCTTGCCAGGGACATCCCCGGTAATAAACCCGGATGCTCTCTTTGCAGGCCACTTATCATGCCTCCAAAGTGAGCACCGACGATGGCCATTCCCATCTTGAAGCCATTGTATTCCATGTGCCAACAGATTTCAGCTGGAGTCACTCTCTCAGTGACACCTTTCCCTGCCTTCTCAGACGAGATCAAGTCCCTTATTAGGCACCTTTTAAAAGGAATATCACCGTTCTTTTTCTTTCTTTTTTTTTTTTTTAAGATTTCTTTCTTTTTGAGAGAGAGTGTGCAAGGGGGAAGGGGCAGACAGAGGGGGACAGAGGATCCAAAGTGGGCTCTGTGCTGACAGCAGCAAGCCCGATGAGGAGCTCGAACTCACGAAGCATGAGATCATGACCTGAGCCAAAGTCCGACGCCTGACCAGGCCCCCTCACTGTTATTAGACATTTCACAACTCCTGTTTTTTTCGTTTGCTTCTCAAGCTACTCCTTTGTTTCTTCTTCAGGCCCACCTCCATTTTATCATTAACTTCCTCAAGGCTGTGTCTGGGACCCTCTCCTCTCCTCACCCTGCTGTCTCCCTGGGTAAGCTCCCAGAAGGCCCACAGCGTCAATGACCCCTGATGCCTCCGCCCCGAACCACACCTCTGTGCCTCCAGCTTCTCTTCCCTGAGCTCTAGACGTGCCCACTGCACATGTCTCAGCGTCAACCCAAGGCCTCTGCCCCCAAATCACTGCTCTTTCAGTTTTCCCCGTTGAAGTGAAGACTTGCCATCCCTGCAGTTCTGTTAGCCAGAAGCAGGGGTCATGCCTGTCACTGCTCAATCCCGAGTCCAATTCATCACCGGGTCTTGGTGATTTTAATTCCTAAATGTGTCCCCAGGCATCCCATTTCTCACCACCTCTGTAACGCTAGTCCAAGCTATTCTCACCTCCTTCCGAGGTGCACACAATAGCTTCCAGACTATTCCATCCACTCTGGGTGCCACATTCCATTCTCCACGTAGCAGCCAGAGTGGTCTTGTCAGAATGCAAGGATGACACTGCTGCCTTCCTCCTTAAAGCCTTCCAGTGCTTTCTTATTCCTCTCAGGGTAGGAATAAATTCTCCAGCCTGGCCCATAGAACCTGGCCTGGCCTAGCCTTCTCTCCACCTCATCCACGGCACACCCATCCTCCCTGTCCATTTCTTGGGCCTGCCCCGCTTCTCCCGCCCCTTCCAGACCTTCACACTGCTGCTCCCGCAGCCTGCATGCTCCTTCCCATCGATCCCCCAACTTACCCAAGGTGCCACCCTCTCTTATTAGATGATGTCACAGTGCAATACACTCTTCACTATTATGCTTTTAGCAAGTGGGTTTTTATACGCATTTATCTGGCCAAGTATAAGATTATCATCTGTCTCCTCCACGGGATGGTGAGTTCTTGGAGGGAGGGGAGGATGGAATAAGGAGAGCCTGTATCTGGTTTTCCTCATAGTTGTCTCCTAAGAGCTGATTCCGGGGCCTGGAGTCACACCCTTTTAAGATGTTTTATGAAGAAGCAGATTTGCCACGACTTGTGATGAATAGAAGTTCATCCCTGGATGTCTCTTTCAGGCTCTCTAATTACCATAATGGATGCTGCTGAGAAACTACGAGCCCTTTTGGCCGAGACGCCAGCCTGCAGAAGGAGACTGGATGCGGCTGGACAGCTATGAGAACTGGAGGAATTGCTCCTGCGGGCAGCGGTCCAGAGAGACACCACCTCTTCAGTTTCTCTGCAGCACAAGTGGTTGATGCCTAGGAACCCTGCAGGATGCTTTTGAAGATCACTTCTTAAGACAACCTCCGACTTGAAATGAGAATTCGTAATCTTTTTCTTGCTGACACAGACAGAAACATCAGTGATGCAGACCTTACCAAAGTTACGACAGACAAAGGAAATGACTCAAGGTGAATTCAACCCAAAGAGCCTTACGGGATTGTGACCCAAGCCCGCACTGGCCAAACAAGATTAATTACAGGGCCCCAGATTTCACTTGGTACTGTGGTAATGTTTAACATATGTTTCTATCACATGAAAAAAAATCAAATCAATTAGATATAGATTAGATGTGCACGTGTTGCTATGTCAAAGACCACTTACCAGTCCTCATCATTGTCACTTGGGTTGCATGAGCACAAAATTATCAGTGTGGTATGCACGGGTGTGTTTTTCTGCAAAGGGGATCCATAGTTTTGGTCATTTTCCTAATGTGGTCTTGATTTACAAGTGTAGGAATCAGCGAACTACATACTAAGGCCTCTCTGGGTTCCAAACTTACATACATCTTAAAGTGTAATGCTAAATTGGTGATGTTATTGGAAAATTTAGTGAGACTCTGAATCCCTTGCATTTAAATGTCAAGTATTTTCTGAAAAAAAAAATTCAGTTTTTATCCAGTAATTTGGAGTCCTGTTCATAGAGTCAAAGAACTGAGCCATATATAATGTTAACTCACACATTTGTAGAATTGATGCTGGGCCCCTAATTTTCCCTGTGCCGTGTATGTATCTAAGTTCAGCCCAACAGGAAAGGGAAAGATGCTGTAAATAATCCCCAATCCTCCATCCATAGTCAATACGGGTCTCTTTACGCCTGCAGATGAAATCACCTTGCTTGTAACAACTGAAAGTCAACAGGAGCTGAGTCAGATACCCACCCATAAAGCCCCCACCCAGCCCACCTTTGGCAAGTAGGGAAGGGAAGGCCAGGTGGAAATGTGTCCTTCCCCACACAGAAGGTACTCTGTTTATCTGAACACCTGTACAGGACAGGAAGAGCCCAGACCTACACCCAACACTGCCCAGGGCCAGTTGACTTGATTGCTCTCAAGTCCCCATGAGTCCTTGGCCATAGGGAGCTAACACTGCAAAACGCATGATAAATGACGTAGAGCTTAGAGTCTTCAAACACTCCAAAGAGTTTTAGCCATAGACTCCCAAAAAGTTGCTAATTTTTGTTCCTTTTTTGTATTTCATGAGAGCCCTAAGAACAAACTTCAAAACCACTGCCACTACGTATGGCAGCACTGACTGTCCAAGGAGCTCAAACTCAGTTTCCATACGGTATCTTACTTATCCTGCCATTTTCACCTCATTTCTCCTCCTCCTCTGCTTTGGGTTCCCCTTAATATGAAGTGACTATTGGAGCCTCTTCCTTTTCCCCCAATAAAATTTCTTTGATCTCAAGCTAGAGGGATGGAGTAGGGGATACAGTTAGTGAACGACACATGCTCAGCTCTTGTCCTTTCCAGAACATTACTAGGCCCCAGCTATGCAGTTCCTGGATGATCTCTTTGGGCTTCCCAAAGAGATGTTTGATTTAGGGCTCGGGATCATTTCCCATGGTGCACTTCTCCCTGCACAACTCAATGGCATCACTGGGTGGGGCAATAAAGGGTCTGTTTACAATATTAAATTCCTTTGAGACTTGAGGTGGGCTATTTTGGACTCTTCACCACTGATGAATTTTTCCGTCTGCTGCTTTATCTACCTGACAGGAAAGCTTGAACTACTGCCATTTCTAAATTGCACTTCTAAATATTGACTTCATGGCGAGACTCAAAGTGTCATAACACAGCTCACTGGAGGAATGAAGATTTTCCAGGCCTCATCCAGAGGTCTGTACAATGTCCTGTGGGAAGTGGAGAAGGAAGAGGAGGATTTGAGAAGAAAAACAAAATCAAGTCATGTTTAGAAGAAACGCCATTGCACTTCACTTAATCTCGCAGAGACAAATGAACACTCATGGGGCTATTAGCTGTGGAGGGGCTGGAGAGGACCAAGGTGGAGGGAGAAAGGATGGAAGTGACCATTAATCCCTCAGCGGTCGGCCGGGAAGAATGGAGGGTGCGAGAAAGAGCCCTTCAGAAACACCTAGCTCTCAGAGAGCCTTTATTTGGGTTTCCGGCTTAGAAGGACTGGACAGTGTCTGAAAAACAAGAGACTTTACATCCAATTTCTGTCAAGGCTTCGACATGGCTATATCTTTAGCTAATCTTCATTTGGGTTGCTGAGAAAATTCTAGGAGCCTTTCTTTTTAGCTTCTTTCCTCCTAATAGTTAACACTATAAACTGATCTTAAGGCATATTTGTCACATCATATTAGCTGTTGAACCATGAATCAAAGGAAGTGATTGGCCCTTTCTTGCCCTTAAGGAGCTGTTTTGAAGGAGCAACACGATGTTTTACGTGCAAGTTAGCTTTGAGATTTTTTTTTTTTTTTTTTTGGATATTCAGGGATATATAACTTCAAGTTGTTTATTAGCATGAAGGGGCCAGATTCCCCAGGATGAGAATAATGCTCTTCAAGGCTGCAGAGAGAGGTCCTGTCTCCCTTCAGGACATGTCCCCATCTTCGTGTGCATTGCCAGACACGGCTATCTGAAAGGCCACCGTGTGGAGGGGCTGGGGAGAGATTATGCGGGATGTGCTCTTCAGAGCATATGAAAAGCTCAAGTTCCAAGACATAAGAAGTTAAATTAACCAGGTACCATGGAAGATGGCCCTTCCGGCAGTGGCGCGACATGTATCTTGATTGCCCTTAGATTGTGGAAGGTGGCCCTTAAGGCTGCATGCCCAGTCTGTTCCCTCTCCTAGGCCTATGCATGTGAGCCCTTTTATTTGTTGATAATTATTTCCAAGAATGACCTCAAAGTGCATCTTCTGGTTTGAGACCTCATCACATTGGACTGATCCGTGAGCTTGGATCCTCTAGCAACTCTGATTGGCTTGGCTGAGGCACTGACTTCTTTCCTTCATCTCATGTCCAACTCTGAGAAAAGCTGGGTCTCCATTTAAGGTAATAAAGTCCTCTTAAACCCTTCCCTTGCTTGAAAGCTTCTTCTCGTGTCAACTGAGTAGCTGCTATGGGCAGAATCCCAGGTGTCTTCTGAAGAAACTCCAGTACTCCCCTGAAATTCCATCTGCCAGCAGAGCCATCCTGTGTATACTGGTTCTCATGCCCAGTTTGAATTCATGCGGTCTGCTCTGGCCTTCACGGGCTCACCTACGGATGTTAGTCTCTGCTCTGTGGCAGCTTTCCGGGCGCTTACCCCAGCTCGGCTGTGGGTCCGCTTTCCACAGTCTCCATCTGTCTGTGTGCTATGCTACTCTAAGAGTTGGCACAGTCTTGAGTGCCCCGAGCAGCTCTCCATGTGACCACCTCCAACCAGCGTTCTCCAAACTCCTGCTGAAGGCCCACGCCCTCAATGTGGGCCATCTGTGGTTCAGCCTCGGCTTACTCATCCTTCTCTCCGTCCTCCCCCACCTCCACCTGCCATGGTCTCCCACAACCCACCGTGCTCTCACAATTTTATCAGGCTACTGCCAGTGAGCTCCCCTAGTTGTCTCTCCCCATTAATCCCTTTATTCTTCCAGGCCTCCCCTGATATCTTCTTCCATGACGGCAATCAGCAGTGTAACACCATTAAGAATTTGGGGAAAAAAAGCATCTATGGCCACGTACATAGGAAGGTCAATTTGCCCACTCACCTAAAGAACGAATCCCACCAATGGGAAGACACCTGTAAGTTGATTATTTTATTATCACTAAATCCTCTCATCCGTAGTGAAAGGGTTTTGACTGCCAAGACTAGAGTATTCTGAAGACTTCTCACAGGAGTCAGGGTAGTTTGCACAATGACTTACCTCACTGCAGTAAGTAAAGTAATTTAGTTTCTCATTGATCTACTATGTACAGGAGGAATATAAACGCAGAGAGACTTCATTTACTATAGTACCCAAAAGTTGGAAGAGCTTTGAGTCCTGTTTTCAGCATTGTAGGGGAGCTCAAAATCCATAGAAACAGTATGCCAGATTCTTTTGTAAAGCAGAGAAGCAACACCTAATTTATCTCTTTTGTATATCCACAATTTTGCACATGGAAAAGCAGGATATACCGCAGCAGTACTGCTGAACCAAGGAAATCAGGAAATGGCGTGGTGTCTGGTCCAATGCTAGAGAGCTCAAAACAAAAGTTTAAAAACCATGCCCATAAAACATATTTCTTGTAGTGTTCCCACTTTCCAAACCTTGGCTTGGTCTTAGAACATGACAATTACGTCGTTTGTCTTCAGAGACTCCATGGTGTTTGAGATTTGGAAGGCTAGAGGGGCCTGGAGGCCAACACACTCACCTGGCCAGTAGTACATGTAGACCTTCCTTTTGGCCTTGGTCAGAGTGACCCACAGAGGTTCTGATCCATTCCACCAGAGAGGCATCAGGCTGTCTCTGTTGACACCAATGTCAAATGACTTGTTGGTGTTGGGGTCCCACATGTAGTTTCCAATCATCTGATGGACCTCACAATGGCGGCCTATGTTAATGAGAACACAAGGCTGTCAGTTTATTGTTCTGGTCTTTTTATAAAAGCCATTTTCTCTTTTCTGTTTATAAAAGCCATTCATGCACATTTAGTTAAGTACAGAACAGCATGAAGATTTTCTTTTGACTTTTTCATCATAGATATTTCTTCTCTCTTAGACTGTACCACAAGAACAATCCAATGAGTAGTCTAATAATTGAGGATGGGGTCATTTTTTGTGAAGTTAACTTGCCAAGCTATTTTAAATTACACTGAGGACATTGTGTGCACAAATTGACCCATTGTTCACAGCTTGAAATCTAAATATGAATCAGTATGAAAACTGTAGATTCCCATAGGGCTTGGTTTAGCTTTTCACCCCAGAGCACCCCTCCGAAGCTCTGCTCCCACACAGTCACGAATCTAGATGCTGGGGGGTTTATTCCCTTGTTTCCCTGGATAAGAGGAGTTATCGCTTCAGCACAGAGCACTGATAGGATCTACGACATTTGGAACAGAATGGTGAAAAATAGATTCAACTTTGGAAAACAAAGCAAGAAAACAACCCTCCAAATGGAGTGTTATATAGAAATGAGGATTGCTTCTGTTGGGCACAGCTTAGTCCCAGAAGAGAAGCCAGAAGTGAAAGACGCAAGCGCTTGGACTCTTTTGAAACGTTAGGCTTAAATTATTTATTTTGGAGCAATCTGCTACATCTTTAAAGTAAAAATAACACAAACATTGGCAAGTGCATCAAGAACTGCTGCAATTTTAGTGAACGTCATTTGGCATCACGATGAAATATGCTTCACCGAGCTCACTAACTACGCTAAATCCAAGTGGATTTTTTTGTTTGTTTGCTGTTGTTCTTTCTTCCCGAGCACCCCTACCCCACCCCACCCCAACACACACACACACACACACACACACACACACACACACACACACACACTTTGTTTTTGAATGAAAGCAAGGAGAAACCATAAAATACAATTTTGAAAATTTGGAGACCCAAAATATTATAAAGGAAAACCTTTTATTTCATCACAGAAACCCAGGCCTTCTACAAATCATGCTTTGAATTTAAAGCCCAGAGATCCAGACAAAAAGGTTTTTACCCAAGGCTACAGAGTTAGATTTTTGACCCTGACCAAAGCTTTCACATGTGGACTGATAAAATTAAAAAATAAAGTAAATAACTTTGAGCAATTTCTCCAATGGTTAAGATTTCTCCAGTGGTTAAGCAATTTCTCCAATGGTTAGTTATTCCTTCAACTAACATTTAGTCAGGGTCCTATGGGCTCTGCATTGTGATAAGCTTAGACATCCAAAATAAATTCATGTGGTCCCCATCCTCCAATGCCCTGTATGTAATACTCAACAGAGGTCCTTTTGCATAAAAGAGACAGGCTTCCTTGGGCCCGGACTAAGAAGGGGACCAAGCTGCCAACTTAACTTAAGAATTGTAAGGATTCTAACCCACTCTTTTGCTGAGGATAATTCCTAGTGTGTTCTAACTCATTGAAAGTAGGAGCATTATTGGTTAACCATGTTACTTTTTTTTGTTTTTAGTGTATCAAAGTTTAATAATATCAAGAGAAACCCTCTCACGAGTATAATTTCTTACCTGCTTTCTTTACCCAGAACTTGCATCCTGTACCTAAAATGTTTTTTATTATCCTACTAATGCTCACTTATCCTTTTCACAAGGCAAGATAATCGTGACAATATTCATTGGGAAATGTGCCCTTTCTGGTCTTCCCCTGTAGATGTCCTCTAATGCCCTCCTAAGGGCAGGGGTATCTCATCTGGAGCTGGTGTTACAGACACTGAGCAAGGGTGCAAAATTGGAAAGGGGTGTCGAAAGTGTTACTGAAGTCAGTAAACCAAGAGAAGTTTCTAGGTGAGTCACAGGAAAGGGCTGCAAAAGCTAGGGATATCAGGTATGGGAATAATGGGGACAGGTACCAAGTGGGAGGGGTGTAGGAATCTCTGCTTTTGTTTGGAACTGTTTTGACTATTTTAGAAGAAATGCCTGAAACCCAAATCTAAGCAGGGGCCTCATGTGATTCAGTTTCCAGTAGGTGTTACTTGCAGAGAAGGATGAAGCAACAAAAAAATAATGTTTAAAAGTACTTATAACCTCTACTGTATATCTCAGAAATGCCACAATATCATTTGGTAAAATATTTTTCTTTTTTTTTTAACACTCTCACTCAACTGTCTAGACTGTAAAGGGTGGAAACTTTCTTGCCTTCTTTTGCTTTCCGGGTAAAAATTTATAAGGAGCCTCCTGTGGATTATAGAGCTGCCATGTGACTGGATGGTGGAAGGTGTCTGTGCAGGAGAGACACAGAGATGGAGAGACAGAGAGAGAACATTCTTCTAGAGAATGTCTGTTACATTAAATTCTCTACCTCTTACACACGTTTCTTTGGAAACATGTATAGCGCCTCACTGAGGAGAGACAGAATCTATGTGTGCAGGTAACACAGTTCTGGCATATTTTAAATTTTCAAATGATGATATCTTGTTTCCTGTGGTTATCTGAGTCCTTTAGCTTTTTTCATGTTGGATATTCTCTCCTCCCCATTATGTGGGATGTAGCATTAGCCTTGGTACTCCTTTTACACACCAGTCGAATCAGTGGTGCCCACTCATTCAAGGGAGCTCCAATAACTTTATAATTAAAGCATTCTTTAGGGAGGCATCTTTAACACAAGGACCCCAAGGATGGCTTTGGTTCCTGCTCCCATCTAGCACACTGGTTGGTCTAGGCTGGCCCAGAGTGGTTCATCCATTCTAAAGGAAACTTGGACCCATGGAAGTCAACATTTCTCCAAAGGCTGGGAGCGATGTGCTGGAACAGAGGTTCTTGCTCACTTCCTATGAGTGAAGGGCACCTAAGGAAGATCCGGGGACCAGTAGTTCTCCCTACATGAGTTAATGGGTTTCTGTTAACAGTGGAGATCTTTCAACAAGGAGGTTATCCTCGGACCTCTGTTTCTATAGAAAGTAGGTTTTATTCTTTGGGTGGATTTAGGGCCTTGAGTTAAAACGAGAAGGTGTATTCTTCAAAGGCTCAATCATAGATGCTGTGCTAGTCCCCAGGGGCATTCCTTTGTTCTGGGAAGTCAGCAGGAGGCTGTATGTTCCCATCTCATGTCTGCTCTGAATCTTCTCTCCCAGATGAGCTGATTTTCTTCCCATGAATATATTAAGGCTGGCAGTCTGTGCTTGTAACAGTATGAGTCCGCTCTTACTCAAGCTGGTTTCCTTACCTACCCTCTCTCTCTCTCGCTCTTTTGTTTTTATTGCCTGGGCAAATGTGGTGGCTATAAAAACAGAACAGAACAAAACAAAACACAATGTACTGGCTTCTGCAGCCCACAAGCTCTCATCTCCATATTTCTGTCTGACCCACATCTATTTTTATACATCTGCAACTCTCCTTGGTTTTCCTCTGGTTTGGGCTTTCCAAACAAGAGCTTTGCTATAGTTTCATTATTTGGACCCTTTCCTCAAGACTTCAACAGAAACTTTCCTGACATGGACACAAACCACAAATCTCAAATCTCAGGTGGTTTTCAGGCATGGTGTAAAGAAGGTCTACTTCTGCTCATCCCAAGTGACAGCTAAGTAGGGCTCTAAAATTTGTTCCAGAAGGTGTATTACTCACTGTGAAAATGAGGGCAGCTCCTGGTAGAAAAATTTCCAAATACAGTTGAATGTTTTTCTCTTTTCTCCTCCTTTATCCCTAAGACCCAAACGTTTATAAACTTATTAACACAAAATGTGGCAATCAACCTGCTACCTGAAGGACTTGTGAACTCTTGAAGCCCATCCATAGATGTCACCTCAGTTTAAGAGCTGCTGCATTTAACTGGGAGCAGCTAGTGGCTACTCAGGCCAGTGGCAAACATGGGGGCTACCGCCTGCCTGTCTCAGAGGATACTCGTGGAACAGTTTCCACACCTAGAACTGTTGTATGAAAGGAGCAGGATAGGAAACCTTCATTTTTTATTCCTCAAAGTCTCAGTCAAGTGTGTTCTGACGTAATGACCATCACCAGAAGTTTCTTGGCAAATACCCGAATAATCCTCTGCACCTGTTATATGTTCCCAGACACCCCAGAAATGGCTGGCCTTCACATCAAATGAGATAGCTGTGGATCTGTCCATTTTATCTATAACTGAAGGACATCTATAAGGTTGTTGCTACGACTTCATCTTCAAGCAGTCTTAATGTTTTCTCATTATTTTCAAACAGTAAATGTTAATTCCTTTTATGGTTTCTTATTTCATTTTTTTTTCATTCACGCCACATCAAATGTTTACATGCCAGGCATTTAAAGATCACAAATTATGGCCTCTGTATTTGAAGTGCTCATAGCTTGGTGGGGGCAACAGTGTGGCATAATGGTTAAGGGGGCAAGTCTTAGAGGCAGATTGCATAGGTGTAAATTCAGACTCTACTATTTACTATCTGTATGACTTTGGACAAGTAGCTTTGACTCTCTGAGGCATCAATTTTCTTATCTAATGGGCATGATAATAATTATGGTGATAGATACATATAGATATGTAATTCTCCCTTTGCATGGTAGTGCAGGACCATAAAAATGACCATGCACAAAAACAAAGAGAAATGAATTCAAGTATATCACTAAAGAAAGTCAACAAACCGTGAGAGAAGAGAGCAAGAGAAGAAAGGAACAGAGAAGAACTATGGAAACAACCATAAGACAAGTAACAAAATGGCAATAAAGTACATACCTATCAATATTACTTTGAATGTAAATGTACTAAGTGCTCCAATCAAAAGACATGGGGTGACAAAATGGATAAAAATGCAAGACCCATCTATTTTCTGCCTACAAGAGATCCATTTAAGACCTGAAGGCATATGCAGATTGAATGTTAAGGGATGGAAAAGCATTTATCAAGGAAATGGAAGTGAAAAGAGCTGAGGTAGCAATACTTATATTGGTCAAAATGGACTTTAAAACAAAAACTGCAACAAGAAACAAAGAAGGACACTATATAATCATGAAGGGAAAAAATCCAACAAAAAGATATAACAATTATAAATATTTATGCACCCAACAATGCAGGACCCAAATATATAAAGTGCTAATAATAAACATAAAGAAAGTAATTGACAGTAATACAATAATAATAGTGGACTTCAACACCCCACTGACATCAACGGATGGACCATCCAAATAGAAAATCAACAAGGAAACAGTGGCTTTGAATGACACATTGGATCAGATGAATCTAACAAACATATTCAGAACATTTCATCCTAAAACAGAAGAATACACATTAAAAAAAAATTTTTTTAATGTTTATTCAGTTTTGAGACAGTGACAGAGTGCAAGCAGGGGAGGAGCAGAAAGAGAGGGAGACACAGAATCCGAAGCAGGCTCCCGGCTCTGAGCTGTCAGCACAGAGCCCAATGTGGGGCTTGAACTCACGAACTGTGAGATCATGACCTGAGCTGAAGTTGGACGTTTAACCAACTGAGCCACCCAGGTGCCCCTACATATTTTTTTTTTCCCAGTGCACATAGAACATTCTCCAGAACAGATCACAGATTAGGCCACAAAACAAGTCTCAACAAATTCAGAAAGATTGAATCACGATGCTATGAAACTAGAAATCAACCACAAGAAAAACTCTGGAAAGAACACAAATGCAGGGAGGTTAAATAACATTCTACTAAACAATGAATGGGTCAACCAAGAAATCAAAAAGAAAATCAAAAAATACATGGAGACAAATGGAAATGAAAACACAATGATCCAAAATCTTTGGAATGCAGCAAAAGCTGTTCTAAGAGGGAAGTTTATAGCAATACTGGTCTACCTTAAGAAGTAAGAAAAATCTCAAATAAACAACCTAATTTATATCTAAAGGAGCTAGAAAAAGAAGACCAAACAAAACCCAAAACCAGTAGAAGGAAGAAAACAATAATGATTAGAGCAGAAATAGATGAAATAGAAACTAAAATAATCAGTAGAAGAGATTAATGAAACCAGGAGCTGGTTCTTTAAAAAGATCAACAAAATTGATAAGCCTTAAGCAAGATTCATCAAAAAAGGGAGGGGGGAATCAAATAAACAAAATCAGAAATGAAAGAGGAGGAATAACCCACACCACAGAAATACAAAGGATTATAAAAGAATATTATAAAAACTATAAATCAACAAATTGGACAACCTAAAAGAAAGGGATAAATTCCTTGAAACATATAACCTCCCAAAACTAAATCAGGAAGAAACAGAAAATTTGAACAAATTACCAGCAATCAGTAATCAAAAAACTCCCAACAAACAAAAGTCCTGGGCCAGCTAGCTTCACAGATTAATTCTACCAAACATTTAAGAAGAGTTAATACCTATTATTCTCAAACTACTCCAAAAAATAGAAATGGAAGAAACACTTCCATAATCATTCTATATTCATTCTTTAATACCCAAACTAGATAAAGATACTACAAAAAAAGAGAGCTACAGGCCAATATCTCTGATGAACATAGATGCAAAATCCTCAACAAAATATTAGTAAACCGAACTCAACAATTTATTTAAAAAAGTATTCACCACTATCAAGTGGGATTTATTCCGAGGATACAAGGGTGGTTCAATATTTGCAAATCAGTCCATGTGACACATAACATTAATAAAAGAAAGGATAAGAACCTTATGATCATTTCAATAGATGCAGAAAAAGCATTTGACAAAGTACAACATCCAAACATGATAAAAAGCCTCATCAAAGTAGGTTTAGAGGGAACATACCTCAACATAATAAAGGCCACATATGAAAGAGCCACAGCTAACATCACACTCAATGGTAAAACACTGAGAGTTTTTCCCCTAAGGTCAGGAACAAGACAAGGCTGTCCACTCTCCCCACTTTTATTCAACATAATACTGGAAATCCTAGCCACAGCCATCAGGCAACAAAAATAAATAAAAAGCATCCAACTGGAAGGAAAAAGTAAAACTTCTACTATTTGCAGATGACAGGATACTATATATAGAAGACCCTAAAGACTCGACCAAAATGCTATGAGAACTGATAAATGAATTCAGTAAGGTTGCAGGACACAAAATTAAATATACAGGAATCCATTGTATTTCTATATACTAATAATGAAGTAGCAGAAAGAGAAATTAAGAAAATAATCCCATTTACAATTGCACAAAAAAGAGTAAAATACCCAGGAATAAACTTAACCAAGGAGGTCTAAGAACTATAAAACAGTGAGGAAAGAAATGGAAGACAACACAAACAAATGGAAAGATATCCCATGCTCATGGATTGGAAGAACAGATATTGTTAAAATGTCCATACTACCCAAAGCAATCTAAACATTTAATGCAATCCCTATCAAAATACCAACAGCATTTTTTACAGAACTAGCACAAACAATCCTAAAATTTATATGGAACTACAGAAAAACTCTGAATAGCCAAAGCAATCTTGAAAAAGAAGAACAAAACTGGACGTATCACATTCCCAGATTTCAAGATGTACGACAAAGCTGAATAATCAAAACAGTACGGTATGGACACAAAAACAGACACACAGATCAAAGGAACAGAATAAAGAACCTAGAGATATACCCCTAATTATCTGATCAATTAATCTTCAACAAAGGAGGAAAGAATATGCGATGGGAGAAAGACAATGTCTTCCACAAATGGCGTGGGAAAACTGTACAGCTACATGCAAAAGAATGAAACTGGAGCACTTTCTTACACCACACATAAAATAAAATCAAAATAGATTACGGACCTAAATGTGAGACCTGAAACCATAAAAATCCTAGAAGAGAGCACAGGCAGTAATTTATTTGACATCACCCATAGCAACATTTTTCTAGATATGTCTCCTGAGGCAAAGGAAACAAAAGCAAAATTAAACTATTGGGACTACATCAAAATTAAAAGCTTCTGCACAGTGAAGGAAACAATCAACAATCTAAAAGACAATGTACTGAATGGGAGAAGATATTTGCAAATGACATATCCAGTAATGGGTTAATATTCAAAATATATAAAGAGCTTCTACAACTCAATACCAAAAACACAAATAATCCAATTAAAAATGAGCAGAAGACATGAATAGACATTTCTCCAAAGAAATAGACAGATGGCCAACACACACATAAAAAGATGTTCAACATCACTCATTGTCAAGGAAATGCAAACCAAAACCACAATGAGATATCACCTCACATCTGTCAGAAAGGCTAAAATCAAAAAGACAAGAAATAACAATTGTTGGTGAGGATATGGAGAAAAAGGAACACTTGTGCACTGTTGATAGCAATGCAAACGGGTGCAGCCACTGTGGAAAACAGTATAGAGGTTCCTCAAAATACTAAAAATAGAATTACTATATGATCCAGTAATTCCACTACTGGGTATTTACCTAAAGAATATGAAAACACTAATTCAAAGGAATACTTGCACCCCTATGTTTATTGCAGCATTATTTACAAAGGCCAAACTATGGAAGCAGCCCACATGTCTATCAATTGATGAATAGATAAAGAAGAAGTGGGATATGTATACAATGGAATATTACTCAGCCATAAAAAGAATGAAATCTTGCCATTTGCAACAACATGGACAGATGTAGAGGGTAAAATAATGCTAACCAAAAAAAGTCAATCAGAGAAAGACAAAAGCCATATGATTTCACTCATATGTGGAATTTAAGAAACAAGCAAATGAACAAAGAAAAAAAGACACAAACAAAAAACCACTTAATAAACACATGGTTACAGGGGTGGGGATGAAATAGGTGAAGGGGATTAAAAAAACACTTAGCATGATGGGCAATGAAAAATGTATAGAATTGTTGAGTCACTATATCGTACACCCGAGACTAATAGAACACTGCATGTTAATTAACTGGAATTAAAATTCTTAAAAATGACTATGCAAGCTTAAACCATGCAAAACTATCCTAATAATCAGTGGGAAAAATTATAATTGTTCCATCGCCTTTAAATTTTTTTAAAAATTTAAATATTTATTTTTAAAATATTTTAAAAACTTTAAAATAATTTAATGTATTTAAAATATTAAAATTTTTTTAAAATATTAAAAACTCTTACTGTAAGTAATGATAGGGAAATGAAGAAAATAGTAAAATTAATACTTACTAGCACATTGCAATTTAAAACATTAGAAATATCAACAGCCAAAGAGTCTTATGTCTTTGTAAATACAAAAAACTTATCAGAATGTTTTGAACACTGTTTGGCTGCTTCATCCCAAGATATAACACAATACAAGTGAGCATATTTTCCTTGCCTTAGCAAATTGCCCTACCCTTTTTTTTTTAAGTTTATTTATTTGTTTTGAGAAAGCGTGGAGCAGAGAGAGAGGGAGAGAGAGAATCCCAAGCAGGTTCCACACTGCCAGTGCAGAGCCCGATGCGGGGCTCGAACTCATAAACTGTGATCATGACCTGAGCCAAAATCAGGAGTCAGACGCTTACCCGACTGAGCCGCCCATGCGCCCCTGTCCTACCCTTTCAGTTTGGATCAGCTTCAAACATTTTATCCTTTGAGTTTCCATGTTATGAAATATCTCTGAGAATTCTTTTAATGGGAACATTGTTGCTGGTGTCACGTCAGGACAGCTTCAACCTCTTCATTACAACTACTTTCTTCATTTATGTCAATAAGTTCACCTTCAGTAAGTTCCTCTGGCTGCACAGCGACAGGTCCCAGTGATGCTGGTGTCAGTATCCCCGTGATCAACTATTTCCTCTAGGACTCCAACGACTTTTGATTCAGATCCTGCAGAGTCATTTGCACAATTCAGGATATTCCTGCCACGTTGCACTCACGTTACTTGCTTCCATCGTGCTTGGATGCTTTCAGCTGCATGTTTTAGGTCATATTTCTTCCAAAACTTAGCTAAAGAAACTTCATGATCTCCCACTGTAGCATCAATAGGCTGGTCAAAAGCTTGCCTAAGAAAATAGGTTTTTAAAAAGTTGAAATAGCTCCTTGATCGATTTGCTGGATTATTGAAAATGTTTTTGTAGTCAAAAGGAAATGTTCACATCTTCATTCAAGGGTGGAAGAGAACCAGGGTGACCTGTCGCATTTAATTTAAAGTCAAATTATGATGGGTTTATAATTATACCGGCAGGCGAGGAGGCAAAACAGTGGTATGTTTTGCTGTCTGTGCACGAACTAAGCAACATGTCCAACAACCAATTACCAACAGACTTTGAAAGAGGTGATACGATTGGTCACTGATCATGATGCACATTTGTTATTTACGTAGTGATTTGTGGACTGAGGAGCCAGCAGTGAATTATACTTTACGTTACGAGAGCTACAGTTAAGGTTGCCATATTTATTTTAGTTAATATAGGGGGCAACTCAAGTTAGAATCCTCTTTCTGGGAAGCTGGTATTATTTAACTAAACTGTGGTAACTGGATTTTTGTGTTTACTCAAACTGAACAAAGTGAGGGGTGTGTTTGTGTATACGTTTTTTAGGGGAAAAAAAGAAAAAAAAGACAAAGATGGAAGGCTCCCGGTTAAATTTGAATTTCAGACAACAATGATTTTTTTTTTTTTTTTTTTTTTTTTTTACTGTAAGTACGTCCCAAAAACCCTGTGGAACAGACTTGTGCTAAAGCATTATTTGTTGTTTACCTAAAATTCAAATGTAACTGCGTACACTATATTTTACCTGGCAACCCTCAACCGTCACGCCGAGGCGTCCTTTCTTTGTTGCTGTTTCGCAGTAACAGTGAAGCCTAAGAAGCGCGAAAGGAGGTACCCGTGGAGCCCAGCAGGAATGGAGGGATGAGGGCAGGCCAAGTCGGCCTGGAGGAGTCAGGGCAAGCTTCTAGAGGAGCTAGGATTTGAAAGCTAGGGAGGACTTTTCATGCGCACCGAGGTGATGGCAAGCATAAAATGATGAACAGATGAGAGAGGGGATACTTCTTAGGTCAGATGCAGAATTTCACTTTCTATCACTCTGTGTTCACTTTCCTCACAGGGCGAGATGCTCTTAATGACACGATGTGCTGGTACAACTCAAGGTAGTCATGGCTTGACTCAGTCAAGGTCCCGGCACAGTAAACAGATGGTCCAGGCCCCCGAAGAGGGACTATTTACAAAGGGGTGGCCAGGGTTCGGGAGAACCAACTGCAGACGGTGAAGCAACCCAAGATTACTGTAGCAGGGAGCCAGCACCCCCACCCCCACCCCCACCCAGGCTTGAGCAAGGAGGAGAGGAGTGAGGCCAGCACTGAGCAGGGGCATCAGGACCACTCTCGTGACTTCAATCTCCTCCCTCTGTCCAGCTGAGGCCATCCAGAAGCTCAGCCTCCTGGGGTTCCAGGAGCACTAGAGGAGGTGGAGTCAGACAAATACACAAACAGAGAAGACCCAGCACAGCAGCCAAGGGAAACCATAAGACAGATTTTTTTTGTAAAAAATCACATTGTTATCTTTCTCGGACTGACAGGTGAACATAGGGGAAGGGAAGGAAATATAAGATAAAAAACAGAAAGGGAGACAAACCATAAGCGACTCTTACATACAGAGAATAAATTGAGGGTTGCTGGAGAAGTGTTGGATGGAGGGGGGGTTGCTAAATGGGCGATGGCATTAGGGAGGGCACTTTTCAGGATGAGCACTGGATGTTACATGTTAAGCGATGAATCACTGGGTTCTACTCCTGAAGCCAAGACTACACGGTATGTTAACTAACTTGAATTTAAATTTTAAAAAACAAGAATAAATCTTAAAATAAAATGAAAAATTAAGAAAAGAAAATCACATTGACCACTCGAGTAGGCCCTTAACTAAATATTAGGGACCACCTGAGTCTGATGTTATCACCACAGGGCCTTGTGAGTGCTTATGGTCCCACATATAGCTTAGAAAAGGGACCATAAGGCCACAGGTGGCCTCTTGATCTAATCCTCTACCTGTAAATTCAGAGGAAAGGAATAACTCTCTGTGTTATGTATGCATTAGGTGTGTAAGGGGTGAATATTTTGCTCAAGGTCACAGTGCTAATAAGTGGTGCATGGGTGTAGGCGCAAATGGAACAAAAGCAACTTGAACTCTGATTACCTGTCTGTCAATAGAATGTTCTTTGCTCTTCACTCTTCATGACTACAATAGAGTTAGTGGTCATATTTGTATTCTGGAACATACACTTATGCTGATTTCAGGAGGGGGACCTCTTGGTTTTTTTGTGTTTTTTTTTAACCATTTACTTATGTCTATAAATACAATGCAGAAAACAACCATATAGCCTATTATTTTACAAAACACACAGGTTCCACAGCCAATGAGGAACCAAAAGAGGAATTTCTCTATTATACAAAAGCTTTCTTAATTCTGATGTATAATCATCTTTACAAAGTGATATTAATCTTGAATTTCTAAAGTCATTCATTGTACTTTTCTGGGGTCCGTGTGTGTTTTCATTAGATGAGTGTGGCCATGTCTAATCAATGTCCAAACAGCTCACTGAGGGGCGCCTGGGTGGCTCAGTCTTAGGTTAAGCGTCTGACTTTGGCTCAGGTCATGACCTCATGGTTTGTGAGTTCGAGCCCTACATCAGGCTTTCTGCTGTCAGCACAGAGCCCGCTTTGGATCCTCTGTTCCCCCTTCTCTCTACCCCTCTGCTGCTGCTGCTGCTTCTTCTTCTTCTTCTTCTTCTTCTCTCTCTCTCTCTCTCTCTCTCTCTCTCTCTCTCAAAAATAAATAAATATTAAAAAAAACCGAGCTCGGGGCGCCTGAGTGGCTCAGCTGGTTGAGTGTTCGACTTCAGCTCAGGCCATGATCTCATGGTTCATGGGTTCGAGCCCCACGTCGCGCTCTGTTCTGACAGCTCAGAGCCTGGAGTCAGCTTCGGATTCTGTGTCTCCCTCCTCTCTCTGCCCCTCCCCTGCTTGTGCTTTGTCTCTCTCTCACTCTCTCGAAAATAAATAAATGTTAAAAAAATTTTTAAAAAGCACAGCTCATTGAAAAGTGAAAAATGAAGTTACATTTTAGGCACATCAATTTAGTTGAAACGTGGTGATATAAATACAGATTACAAAATACCAGTACAGATCTGGGAAATGATAGTTTTAAACCACACACATTTTCACCCAGAGGCAGCACTCGTGAGGCTGAGTCCAGAGTTGCGGGCAGTCCTCTGGGGCCACCCACTGGAAGTCTGTGTCACAACCGTGTATGATAGGCACACTGAACCAGGCTGTGGGAAGTCTGTCTGCCTCTGGGAAATGATGGGTACAGCAGAAAGATGACAAGCGTGTGGTCACTCACACAGACCAGAGTCTGGGTTAAGGGGTCTTCCCCCTTTCTAGCTGTGGAAGTTGAGGCTAACCCGTAACTTCCTAGAGCCTCGTTTTTCCATCTCTAAAATGGGAAAAACAGTACTTCCCTGGCTGGATTGTGGTATTAAAGATAAAAACTGTCAACACATATACAATGCTTGCTACGTCTCAAGTATTGTTCTAAGTTCATATGTTATGGGTTGAACTGTGTCCTCCCACAAAAGATATGCTCAAGTTCTGACCCCTAATACCTCAAAATGTGACCATATTTGGAAATAGGGTCTTTATAGAGAATCATCTAATTAAAATGAAGTCAGGGGCACCTGTGCTGACAGCTCAGTGCCTAGAGCCTGCTTCAGATTCTGTGTCTCCCTCTCTCTCTCTACCCCTCCCCTGCTCATGCCCTCTCTCTCTCTCTCTCTCTCTCTCAAAAATAAACACTAAAAAAAATTTTTTTTAATTTTTTTTTTTAACATTTATTTATTTTTGAGACAGAGAGAGACAGAGCATGAACAGGGGAGGGGCAGAGAGAGAGGGAGACACAGAATCGGAAGCAGGCTCCAGGCTCTGAGCCATCAGCCCAGAGCCTGACGTGGGGCTCGAACTCACGGACCGCGAGATCGTGACCTGAGGTGAAGTCGGACGCTCAACCGACTGAGCCACCCAGGCGCCCCTAAAAAAAATTTTTTTAATGAAGTCATTAGGTTGGCCTAAGGGGAAGTTTGGACTCAGACACACACAGACAGAAGATACTGTGAACACACGGGGAGAAGAAGGCTGTCTACAAGCCAAGGAGCACCAAGAGCTACCAGAAGCTAGAAGAGGCAAGGAAGAATCCTTCCTTGGAGCTTTTAGAGCGAGTGTGGCCCTGCCAACACCTTGATTTCCAATTCACGCTCCTCTACGGCACCCAGAGTGTGGTGCTTTGTTATAGCACTCTAGGAAACTTATACAGCCTTTAATCCTGGCAGTAACTTAGGCGATAAGTACTATTGTTAGCCCACTTGATAGGTGAATTCACTGAGGCCCCAGGGAGGTAATTTTCCTGAAGTCTCTCACCAGCAAGTGTAGTGGAGCCGGGATTCAACTCAGGAAGCCTGGACCCAGAGTCCTCGCCCTTAATCAGTACAATCTAATAACGCTAGTTCACCAGCGTATGAACTAGCACTCAGTACGATCCGCAGCACTTAATAAGTCCATGAGAAGGGTGCTTCTGCTGCTGCTGTGCTTGCTATTATGCAATCTGGAAAGCTTCCACCCTCAAACACAGGACGGCTTCAGGGCCCCCAGTCGGTCCAGGTATAAGGCTGCAGGGGTCAGCCTATTCAGGAAACACTTTAACGGGGGCAATGCATGGGTGGGCTAGAGGCCAAGTTAGACTCAGGAGTGCTCAGCACCTGAAGGCCAAAGGTCTGAACATTTGACAGGTAATAAATGCAGCAATAAGACTGATCAGCTTAGTAATGAGACTAGTTGCCAGTTCTGGGCCACCTCCTGTGTATCTGGAATGAGGTGCTTTATGTTTTCATCTTAGTCTCCCACATAGCTCTAAGGGATGGCTACTATTATCCTCATTCGCAGGTGGAAAACTAAGGCTCAAAGTAGGAACGCAGCTGGTGAGAGGGCAGAGCCCCAGTTCAAAGCCAGGACCCGCTGATCCAGTGCCCTCATGCTTCCCAGCAGCCGCTCCCCTCCAGCCACGAGGTTGCTTACCAGCCTACCAGGACTTGGTTGTTTTAACAGAAATTGCCTCATAATGCAGGTCGGCTTCTGAGAGTCTCACCAAGGTAACCACATGGAGGTGCACGGATCTCCAGAAGGCCAGACACTGCTGTCTTTTATAATCGACTATCATGCATAAACATTATCATAAATATCTCTAAAGAAGGGAATGCTGCCCGACAACAGATACTCACAAAGCAGAGAGGGATCATGCATTCCCTCCCCCTCTGGAAAAAGTCCAGCTGTGAAAAGAGAGGTTCCCAAAGGTCTGAAATCTGAGGGTCTCAAGTTAATGGGTACATTTTAAAGACTGAATGTATATACATCACCTCAAATTGATGTGGCTCCAAGAAGTAACTATATACCTGACTCAGAACCAGGCAGCCTGAGAATGCTATGATGCAGACTTTTCCACTATTAGGCACCTCTCAGCACCTCTCCTTACGCATTTGGAGGCTCTAGAGAATAGTTTAGACCCTATTTAGATGGGTGAACTTTCAAAAAACTACCTGATACCCAAGAAACTTGAAAGAATTAACAATGTATTTCTCAAAGCACCTTACAAGTTGAAATTTGTTTTCAGGATAACTTCCGTTGGGAAATACATCTTATTTTCTTAACTTGTTCTAAGACAGAATTTGGTATGTTAAAGGGGCTTCAAATGAAATATGCAATATCAAGTTAAAAGAAGAGCTCAACATTTGCACATTTTTTAAATGTATCTACTGATATATGTGCTAGACACAGTCATGATTAGAGTCTGAGTCACAGATATTGCAAGACCAAGATAACAGGCTTTGATTTGATTATGGTGTGAAATGTAGGGATTGCAACAAAAATAACCCCAAACGTTAAAAAGGAGAGAGAGTTTTTATTAGAGACATTCACACTCATAGTTTTGAGGTCACTGGACTAAAAAAAACAAAACAAAAAAACAAAAACGCAGTTTTGTTTTTCTGGCACATACTAGCTTGGTGCAATTATTTAACAACTAGAATACAGGAAAAGAAATTTTTTTTTCCTGTGTAAGGACAAAAATGTACGTTTTGGAGCCTTTATTTTAAACATTTTTTTTTTTTTGGAAAGCTATTTTTTTTATCAAAGCTCAAAGAAATTTCCAAACAATTAAATCTATCCTCACCTCCGTGCAAAGTTGGAAATAAGCCTGAATTAATTACCGCATTAAGATGGAACCTCTTTTGAGGTGCATTCCCATTTTGGGGGGTACTTGCAGGGACTTCTAAAGATGGCAGGTGTTTGGAGGGAGAAACTTCTCATTCCTGGCTCCTACTCTTCCATGTGTGAGTGAAATTCAGCCAATACCTCTATCCTGAAGCCACCCTCTCTCTAGTGATATAGCCCTCCGTGTCTCCCCACCCGGTGACAGTAGATCGGTCACATCTAATGGGGTGGTTACTCTGTCATAAGACAGGCTCGAGTCCCCTCTCACACTGTCTGCCTGCAGGCAGTGTGAGGCCCCTGTTTGCACTCTCTCCTCTTACCCGGGACAGGAGTTCTTTCTTGCCAGGGCATCAGGTTTCTCCAGCTTTTCAGTTGGGGCGGGGGTGACTGGGGCAGGGGTGGGGCATAAGGAAGGAGAGTTCAACTCAGTAAAGACAAAAACAAAAACAAAACAAAACAAAACAACAACAAAGGTACATTTAGTTCTTGGATCTAGCCCACATCCTCCAATCCAGCTTTTCAACTGGTGTAGAATCCGGGATGACCAATGGGTGACCTCTGATGCCAAGGACCAGATATCAAAATATTACTGGATCGACCATTAATTCCAGAAACTGGTAAAAAATATCAAATTCAGCTGTACAGGGGTGTGAGGTAACCAGCAGTGTCAATGGCTCAATCTTGTGTGGACCAACCCATCTATAAAAATAAAACCCATCCCACCCCACCGTTGCCTTTTTTTTTTTTTTTTTTTGGTAGAAAACTCATTTTTGTCAACATGGTTAGCTTTGTTTGTCATTGCTGGACTGTGTGAGGTATGATGTTGGTCTGTCCAAGTTCACTACCCTGGGCCAGGTATGGCCATAGAGAGGTGAGACCGACTTCCCAAGTCACAGGAGGAAAAACAGTTTAGGTCATCGCTATAGCCATAGTTTATCTGCTCCGATCAATGAGCACTAGCAATCAGCACGTAAATGGGCAGCTTTGGAGTTGACACTATGCCTCACCTAATGATTTGTGTATATAACTTTCCTCAGGTGCTCCTAGCATACATAAAATGTGTTGAAAGAGTTTGCCTTACTGATGAAAGAGTAACTCAAATGAGCGGTTCATCCCTCGGCTAAGTGTGAGCAGTATCTTTTTGATGTACTGATAGTGTCCCAGGTCAAGGAGTAGATACCACTGGAACAGAGGAGCTTTGTGAGTTAAAAACAGAAGCTCATTCAGGATGAGAACTGGCAGGAACTGAGGACCTACGGGAAGCATGTGGCCTAGGGGAAAGCGTTTTGGAACCCACGAGATCAAAGCTGGGATCTTACCCCTGCCAGGGGAGCTCCCACAAGTCACTTAACTTTAATGAGCCTTCATTTCCTCATCTGAAAAATGCAGATAATCACACTTTCTAGTAGGGTTAAATAATTTGGGTAGGTAGAACATTAGCACCCAGTAGGCACATAGTAGGCCTATTTGGTAGATGCACGACACCACCTAAATCCCCCTTTAAAGGGCCATGCTATCTAGGGGCGCCTGGGTGGCTCAGTCGGTTAAGCGTCTGACTTCCTCTCAGGTCCTGATCTGGCAGTTCGTGAGTTCAAGCCCTGCCTAGTCTCTGTGCTGACAGCTCAGAACCTGGAGCCTGCTTCCAATTCTGTGTCTGCCTCTCCCTCTGCTCCTCCCCTGCTCATACTCTGTCTCTCTCTGTCTCAAAAATAAGTAAACATTTAAAAAGTAAACAAAAATAAAGGGCAATGCTATCAAACAGCATGCAGTTATCAATGGCTTCTAGGGAGAAGAGTCTGGGCAGAGAAGAGTCTTATTTCGTCTTATACACATCACAGTCTGAGGCAGAAGAAATAGAAAAGAAGCACTGCCATATAGATGCCTTGCTCTGCAAAGTTTGGAAGGGGTGAATCTCACATTCAGAAACTAACCATGGGGCTCATGATGGCTGAGATAACACCTCCCCTGTGCCGGGTGGGGGGGTGGGGGGGGGATGCCTGGCCCAACACTGCCCTCTGCTGGCGGTTATGAAACACTCCACCACCCACAGCTACACCAGGGTGATGCTAAGAGCCTCGTGCCTGTGCCAGCCTCTCATTTTGGTTTTGCATGTCACTATGTGAAGGCACCCCAGAATTCTTAAAGCTGCTTGTGAAGATGCTGAACATGTTAAGAATCTGGGCCAAGGCAGGAAGCGAGGCCAGAGGCGCGGGGGCCATGCACCCAGGGGAGCCCTTTCAGTTGCCGGCACAGCAAAATCGAACCTGCAGAACCGGGAGAGATCGCGCTGTCTGAACATTACGCATTTTAGTTCTCATGTTGTGTTTCCATGTCCTCACCCACCCTGCCTCCCATCCTCCTTGTTTTGTTTTGCTTTGCTTTTTAGAATTTTGCTTCTACTCTGTATTTTATTATCCTACCCTTTATCACCCTCCTCTTCCTTTCTCTTTGGGTGAATTCAGGTCAGGAGTTTTTAACCCCAATTTGCAACAGTCACTGCAGTGGGCATTTAACTTCTCCAGCACCCCTTTGTCCTGCCAGGAGCAGCTACCCCTGGCCCTTGGGAAACACCTCCCCACAACACGCAGTCCTCGCAGGAGCTTATATGGCCAGACATGTGCGACTACAGTGAGTGGGAAGGAGGTGGCCGCCTATCCCAAGCTTGGCTAGAGCACCCCACTCCTGACTGCAGCGACAGGTGCTCCAAGGTCCAAGCTGGGCAGATCAGACACCTGCCCTTGCATTCCCATGCAGGAGAACCCATTCCTTTTGGTGGCCAGGCCGGGAAAAAGTGTTCCCAGTGTAAAGACGTGTTCCTTGGGAGGAGAAACTCAGGCTGCAATAGAGGCAAGTTTGGGCCATGGGAGGGGAGCAGCGGAGACGGAGATCAATCCTGGCAGGGTTTCGTCCTTAGCTCTGCTCCCAGCCCCACTGCCATGTGCCTTTGGGCAGGGGGAGCCACCAGAGCCTTCTCTGTGTCTACAGCAGCAGCCTTGGACTGCCACCACCTGGGTCCTTTACCATTTCCAGATATCGTCACCCTGAAGTCATCACACAGGCTCTGTGTGCATTTCTAGCCACATGGCCCTCCTCACTCTGAACCCACAGTGCCTGGCCCCGGCCCTGGCCATTGAGGGCCCCACCTCAGGATGCTTTAGAGTGAGACCCTGGACCCGGGTGGTGCTGGGCTCTGAGCACCAGGCCCCAGCAGGGCTGCTTAGCCCCTTCCCCCAAGCCCGCTCACCCACAGCCAATCTCACAGTCGAGTTTGCGTTAAAAGTGCTCACTTGGAGCACCTGGGTGGCTCAGTCGGTTGAGGGTCTGACTTCGGCACAGGTCATGATCTCGTGGTTTGTGAGTTCGAGCCCTGCATTGGGCTCTGTGCTGACAGCTCAGAATCTGGAGCCTGCCTCAGATTCTGTGTCTCCCTCTCTCTCTGACCCTCCCCTACTCACTCTCTCTCTCTCTCTCTAAAAATAAATAACTTTAAATTTTTTTTTAAAAAAGTGCTCACTCACGCATATGTGGAATTTGAGAAACTTAATAGAAGAACATGGGGGAAGGGAAGGGGAAAACCGTCTCAGACAGGGAGGCAAACCCATAAAAGACTCTTAAATACAGAGAACAAACTGAGGGTTGATGGGGAGGGGCCTGAGGGAGGGGAAAATGGGTGATGGGCACTGAGGAGGGCACTTGTTGGGATGAGCACTGGGTGTTGTATGTAAGCAATGAATCATGGGAATCTAACCCCAAAACCAAGAGCACACTGTATGTTAACTAACTTGACAATAAATTATATTTAAAAAATAAAAAGTGTTCATGGGCCAAATATAAGTTTATCTCTTCTGAAGACCTTAGATAAAATTTAAAAGCTCTCTTCTATGGAAATTTTCAAATGTACAAAAACAGTAGGATGAACAACAACAAAGAACATTCTGCCTTGGTTTTATGTTTCCCTCCCCCACTGGAATATTTTTAAAGGAAATCCCAGGGGCGCCTGGGTGGCGCAGTCGGTTAAGCATCCGACTTCAGCCAGGTCA
>NW_024412412.1:14831217-14866363 GCF_014898765.1 Herpailurus yagouaroundi
TCTTTTTTTTTTTTTCAACGTTTATTTATTTTATTTTTGGGACAGAGAGAGACAGAGCATGAACGGAGGAGGGGCAGAGAGAGAGGGAGACACAGAATCGGAAACAGGCTCCAGGCTCTGAGCCATCAGCCCAGAGCCCGACGCGGGGCTCGAACTCCCGGACCGCGAGATCGTGACCTGGCTGAAGTCGGACGCTTAACCGACTGCGCCACCCAGTCGCCCCCCAGACATCGTATCTTAACTCAAATACTTGTATCCTATTTCTTACACTGAAGAACTTTTTTTAATGTTAATTAATTTATTTTGAGAGAGAGAGAGAGAAGCAATGGAGGGGCAGAGAGAGAGGGACAGAGAGGATCCTAAGCAGTCTCTGCACTGTCAGCACAGAGCCTGATGTGGGGCAATCCCATGACCCTGGGATCATGACCTGAGCCAAAATCAAGAGCCAGACACTCAAAAGTCTGGGCCACCCAGGCACCCCTATGTTAAGAACTTTTTAAAAAATGACATTATTGTTTCACACCCAGTAAAATAAATGATAATTCTTCAATATCATCTGTAACCCAGCCCATGTTCAATTTTCCCTAATTATTTCAAAAAATGCCTGTGCAGTTGATTTCTTTGAATCAGGGTCCACACAAAACCACATTATCATTTTTTGGTTTTGGCTTTTAGTCTCCTTTAACCTACAAGAGTTCTCCTCTATTTTATTTATTATTTATTCTTTTTTTTTTTTAATTGAGAAAACAGGGTGTTTTGTCCCGAAAATGTCACATATTACAGATCTGGCCTATCACATCCTTGTGGTGTTATTAACATGTTCCTTTATCTCCTGTATTTCTTGAAAACTAGTATTTCAATCTAGAGGTCTGATTAGATTCAGGTTCAGGTTTTTTTAAGGCAAGACATAGATGGGACTGGCACTTGCTCTTACTTCACATTGTGTACTCATAGTGTCTGCTTATCTAACTCTTCGATAAGCTGGATCTGTGGGTTTGGATGGTTTCAGCCTAATCCATTTACTATCAAGTTTCCCACCAACCTTCGTCTACTGATTTTAGCAACAATCACTGATGATTATCACCTACACCCATTCCTTTTAAAAAGGTTGCAAAACCCCTCCCTTCCTAAGTGAAACAATTTTCTGGAAACAGGTTATTTTTGGAATTTCTGTTTGGCCTGTATATCCCTTCTGATCAAGTGGGTGGATGTATCAGTTATCAACTGCTGTATAACAAATGACCTCAAACCTTAAGTGATTAAAAACAACGATTTATTCAGCTCACAAATCTGCAGTCTGGGTAGGCTTTCTAAAGGAAAATCCTCTGCTCTATGCGGTGTGAGCAGCGGCAGTTCAAAGGTTGGGGGTGACTGACACCTGGGGGCTGGAAATACTTGAAGGCAACTGATGTCGGCTGTGACCTGAGCTGGGCCTGTCAGCTGCCACGCCACGTGTGGCCCTTCCACATCGCTGCTTGGCTTCTTCAAAAGCGTGGCTGCTGGTTCCAAGAGCAAGAAACCCGAAACAGCAAAGCGGAAATAGCTGGTATCTTTATGACCTGGACCCAGAAGTCACACAGCACCATTTCTATCGTGCTCTGTTGGTCAAAGCTATCGCTAAGGTCCATCTAGGTTCACAAAGAGGGAATACACAGAATATCTTAGAGACATCCTGGTTTAAATACCCATTTCTGGAGTATTTGTTTTCAAGACACAATGTTAGGTGCTGTGAATACTAGATCAGTAGGACACGATCCCAGTATTGGAGATCCGCCCAGGGACACAATTGGTTGGTCAAGTCTGAGGGACACTGCAGTTTATAATTCTTTTAACTCTGAAGAAAGGAGATGACAGAGGCTCAGACTCTAGTGCAATTACAATTGAGTTCGAAATTAGGACAAATTAGGAGGAAAGGGCAAGATATAAAGAACCCCTCTACTGGATGGTGAAAGAGGAAGCTCTTAGAAGAGGCCTTAAATACTTAAAAAAAAAGGTATCAGTCGATCAGCCTATCGATTGCAAAATAATATAAGAGATCTTAATGCTTTAATCCTATGCCAACCTAATGAAATATACAAGATATTATATGCCTGCAACATACCTAGTAACAACCAATGAGAACCATATGAGAACAGAAGCTTTTACTGTGTGCCAAGCACAGTGCTCAGAGAGTTCCAGAATTATCTCATCACAGCTGCACATTAGCCTTATAGAGCAGATAGTTTACAGATGGGAGAACTGTGGCTCAGACAGTTAAGTAAGTTGTGTAAGTTCCCCTGCCAGGATGGGAACCAATCTAGATTTAATTTGTACCCAAGAGTATTTAAAAATATTATTTTGTAATGGAGTACATGCCCTTGAGTTTACTGCTCCTGTCCTCAGGTACCATGGGAATTTCCCAGGGGGCATGAAGGGGAAAAGGTGGTGACACTTAGCATGTGACCGCACAGGCCCTGAAGTCCACGGAGCCCCACGCTGCAGTCTAGTTCCACCAATCATCCAGGCTGGTCACCTTGGGGGCCTCCCAGTTTCTTCATCTTTGAGATGAAGGTAATGTAGTCCATGCACCCCACCCCGCTAACTTTGCACTTCTGTGCACTCACTGGAAATAATCCACTCCCACAGAAGCATTAAGAAACAATGTGCCCTTTACTGAAGATTTCCTAACAATACACTGTGCACAGCACCTATGCAAAACCCCCAGGAGATACAGATGTACCGCTCTAGTCTCTCTTCTCAGTCTCTCTTCTCGCCTGGCACCTCCCAGGACCCGTCTCTCTCCTATCCCTGACCCCATACTGCTCAGTTTGGGTTCCTGACTCCCTCCCACCCAGATATGTCCCCTTGCTCCCCAGGCCTCTTAAACTCTCTTTAACCTTGGTCAGAGGCCTTCAGCTTGTTACGAGTCCCAGTTTCCAAACCTGCAGACCCACACCTGTCTCCGCTTGAGTAAACCAGGACCTACACCCCCCTCAAAATCAGTGGAGGACTATAAATCACATGTTACTTTTTTCCTCTCACAGGGGATGATAGAGATACATGTAAATGAATTGCATAATAGTCACCGAATTAAAGGCGGCTATTAGTTTCATAACAGCCCTGCTCTCTTCTCTTCAACACCACTACTGAGTTGATGCCAAAGGCAAATGGCAGAAAAGCCCTTCATTTGGGCTACTGCTGCAGAGGAGGGCATTTTCTCACACCACTGGGAAAATCAAAGCCAGCTCTGAAATGGGAATCTCCAAGAACAGACAAGGAAAGGTTGAGTCAATACCCCAAGGTTGGGTGGTTGTTACATGGCAGAGCTCGAATCCAACTCCAGGAGTCTGACTCCAGAGCCAGCCCCCGGGGCCAACCGAGCAAGGCTGTGTGCCAAGTGTCATCCTCACCATCCCAGCTAACAGGCACCAAAAACGGAGTCTATGTCAAATAGGATACAACGTGCATTCCCAGTATTATGTTTTTAATCTTCACCCCAACCCTGTGAAGTAGATGGATCATCATCTTCTTTTTATCTAGGTGAACAGATGGAAACCCAGAGAAGTAAAGTGGCCCACTCAAGGTGACTAGGGACGGATCTAAGCATGCACAGAGGCCATCTCACTTGGGTTATGGCTCCTGAGCGGCGTGCCATGCTGCCTTTCCATGGGCCACAGGGAGCACATCTCCTTGTGCCTGGAATGGCAGGAGGGGAAGGACTTTGCTAAGGATCAGAGCTCTACATACCAACTGTATGGATGTGTGATCTGTGAGTGATGAATGTTGTTACCTTGGGTTCTCTCCGGCTGCTGGGGCCTAAAGAAAAACCTGTTAGAGTTTACTGAACCTTTTTCTTTTTTTTTTTTTTTTTAATTTTTTTTCAACGTTTATTTATTTTTGGGACAGAGAGAGACAGAGCATGAATCGGGGAGGGGCAGAGAGAGAGGGAGACACAGAATCGGAAACAGGCTCCAGGCTCTGAGCCATCAGCCCAGAGCCTGACGCGGGGCTCGAACTCACGGACCGCGAGATCGTGACCTGGCTGAAGTCGGACGCTTAACCGACGGCGCCACCCAGGCGCCCCCTGAACCTTTTTCAAAGTGACTCAGTTAAGAAAATTTCGTGATGAGAATAAACATAGAGACTATGAAAACCTCAAAACATACTGTCTGCACACCATTTTTTCTGCCCAGGTCCTGATGGTCACCTATGGGGGAAATGTGGGCAAGAGGATGGAATCTGGCCCTGAGAGACTTGGTCTTCAGCTATATCCTGAGGCTCAGCTTTCTCATCTCTAAAATGGGACTAAAAGAATCTCACCCCTTTGCACCAATGAGAACCATATGAGAACAGCAAGTTAAGAAATCCTAAGGATGCACGAGTTAATAAATATGAAGATGTTTGACAGCTCTATGAAAGAAAGGTGTTAGAGAAACATGATGTGATATTTGTGTGTACAATGTGAGTGTTAAGCTCGTATATATTATCACACGGAGAGAGGTATGCTTCCTCCTAGCGCTAGACTGACTAGATTGTCAGACTAATGGAATGTAACCAGAATAGACAATTTTATTAGGCAGATATTGAGTATGTAGAAATAAGTGAATAGCTTTTAATTTTAGATTGCCAGCTATCGCACAGCCAATGAAGGACATTAAGCGTGAATATTATGAGCACAGATACTTTCCACCATTGACAGGCATATGAGGAAAAACCGATAGGAAGTTGGGCAGGTTAGATACTCTGAAGGGCTCTCCCTCTACAATATAACTACAATATACAATATTACCAGATGCTAGATAAGATATACCAAACACACACACACACACACACACACACACACACACACACACAGTGTTTAAAATTTTGCTAAGCTCACAGATGGTCCCAGATCAGTAGTATGTCTCCTTTCCTGAAGAAGCAACTGAACATCTTCTCTCAAGGAAAGTTCCAATTTAAGTCCTCAGATTTCCTACAGACTAAGTTCAATTAAATATGAGCTTAAAAAAAAAAAAAAAGACCAAACACAGAGAGATAAATCATGTGGCACAGGAAGGTAGTTCTCAACCAGTATCTCTTGCTGGGAAGCAAATGCCCAGCCAACAATGACAGTTTCCAGCCACCCTTACATTTAGATGGAGCCACAAATGCGCTTTGGCCAACAGGAAGAAGGCAGAAGTGGTAAAAACTTCTAGGCCTGGTCCACAGACACTACCCCTGTGATTCTCTGCAGTCTCTCCCTATCCACTAGTGGGATGTTCATGCCCAGGGTGATTTTGGAGGTCACATGTCAAATGTGGCATAGCCTTCCTCAGTCAGGGTCCCTTAATGACTGTGTAGAACAAAGTCCCACCTCAATCCACCAACTTGACATGATGTAAGTAAGAAAAAAGGATCTAGAATGTTAAACCACTGAGATTTTGGAGTTTAAGTGGGCAGCAGTTAGTCTGACCTTAACTAACTAATCAGTTTGTTAGAGTCAGCAAAAACAATAAACTCAAATTTATCACCAGGAGCTTAAAAGTTTGGGATTACCATATCTAGCATATAAAATGAGATTTGTGACATGTTTAATGTAAGAAAATCAAAACTGTCAAGGAACAAAAGACTATCAAAAATAACCAGGCAGGAATTGGGGACATTAAAAATAGAACCATTTAAGTTAAAATTTTAGTGATCAGCTACTAGCAGAATAAACACAGCTGAAAAGACAGTGAATTGGAAGATATAACTGAATGACCCAGAAGTCAGCATATAAGGAAGAGAGATTAAAATATGACAGAAAGGCTGTAGAGGGTTTGAATGGTGGCTCCTCAAAAGATATGTCTACCCAGAACCTGTGGATGTGACCTTTTTTAGGAAAAGGATCTTTACACGTGTAATTAAGTTATGGATCTTAAGAGAAGATCGTCCTAGGTCACCCACAGGTCTTCACAAGAAGAGAGGGGCGCCTAGGTGGCTCAGTCGGTTAAGCATCTGACTTCGGCTCAGGTCATGATCTCACGGTCTGTGGGTTGGAGCCCCGCATCAGGCTCTATGCTGACAGCTGGGAGCCTCGAGCCTGCTTGGGATTCTGTGTCTCCCTCTCTCTCTGTCCCTCTCCCGCTCATGCTCTGTCTCTCTGTCAAAAGTGAATAGACATAAAAAAAATTTTTTTAAAGAAGAGAAGAAGACCAAGTGAAGATGATGGCAGGGATCAGTGATGAATCTACAAGCCCAGGGATTCTGGCAGCACGAGAAGCTAGGAGCGAATCACAGGCAGACTTTCCCACAGAAGCATCTAGAAGGAACCAACCCTGCTTACATCTTGATTTAGACTCTGGCCTCCAGAGCTGTGAGAGAATAAATTTCTGTTGGCTAAAGCCACCTAGTTTGTGGTGATATTTTAATGGCCACCTTAGGAAACCAATACAAGGACTAAGAGATAAGAAGAACAGAATGAGAGGTTCTAATTTACATCTAATAAGAGACCCAGAAGGAAGAATAGAGAGGCTGGAGAAAGATCAATATTATAAGAGATAATGGCTGATAATTTTCCAACTGATGAAATACATGAATATTTATTTAGGTAATCACAGCATATAAAAAAAGCAGGTTAAATTGTAATACCAAAATTCATATCAAAACAAACTGTAGTGAGAATGCAGAACACACCTCTCTTCAAAGTATATACCTGGGAGTAGAATTATTGGTCACTGGTAGAGTTTACCCCAGATAGTCATGGTTTATGCCCATGGTTCCAAAATAATGATTCTTAGCTCCTTTTTCATTCTCAAAAGTGTCCTGATTGCATAGATTTTGAATGTCACTCAATCCCCCCATAAAGGCAAACAGCATCTACAGCAAAACTAAGTGACAAAGTATCCCGTGGACCTCAAGGTTGAAGCCTTTGGGAACAACCCAACCAATGCTACAAAGAGCCACATGGTCCAGCATGTGTGTTGGGCAGCACAGGGAGAAAACTTGTGACCTTCTTCTAGAATAATACCAACACCTTCAGACCCTTTTAAACACATTGCCCTCTCCCAACTTACATGATACCTTGTCCTGATTTGGGATTTAAAAAAAAAAAAATAGTATTCTTCCCCAATAAAGGTTTAACTTGAATCTAACCATGAAAAAAATAAGACAAATTCAAAATGCAGCCAGCTTATAAGATAACTGGCTGGGCTTCTCAAGAATGTTAACATTATGTTGGGGCGCCTGGGTGGCGCAGTCGGTTAAGCGTCCGACTTCAGCCAGGTCACGATCTTGCGGTCCGTGAGTTCGAGCCCCGCGTCGGGCTCTGGGCTGATGGCTCAGAGCCTGGAGCCTGTTTCTGATTCTGTGTCTCCCTCTCTCTCTTCCCCTCCCCCGTTCATGCTCTGTCTCTCTCTGTCCCAAAAATAAATAAACGTTGAAAAAAAAAATTTAAAAAGAATGTTAACATTATGAGAATTCAAACAAAACAAGATGAAAAGGCAAGGATAATAGTCTTATAGAGAGCAAAAATCATGGCAACAAAAGGTACTGTTTGAATCTTGATTAGAATTTTTATTTCAAAAAAGTCATAAAGGATATTTTGGGGGCAATTGAGAAAATGTGAAAATAATCATGGTTACATAGGAGAAGATTCTATACACGCTGAATTATTTAGGGGTGAAGTGTCACGATGTTGGCAATTTACTTCCAACTGGTTCAAAAACAAAACAAAACAAAACAAAACAAAACAAAACAAAACAAAACAAAACAAAACAAAACAGAAACTGGTATTTCTCAAGTGAGAATGAAGCAAACGTTCTAAATGTGAACAGAGAACCAAATGAAGGCACATGAATACTCCCCAACTCCATAATACTCTCTGTATTTCTTCAGCTTTAAGATTTTTTATTATAAAAATCTGAGAACTATCCATAGGATGGAATTCTATTCAGCAATACAAAAAACAGGAATAAACCATGAAAACATGCTACAATGTGATTGAACCTCGAAATTATTCAGCTCATAAAAGAAGCAGGACCCAAGAGACCATATATTGAATGACTCCATTTATGTGAAACATCCATAAAAAGCAAAGTTAAAAAGTCATAAAGTAGATTAGTGGTTGTCTGGGGCAGGGGGAGTGACAAATGGGAGTGAACAACAAACGTGCGTGAGGGATCGGACCACCGAGATGAGAAGAGAGAACAAGAGGAACAAGTAATACTCTGAGGAGCCCCGGTGTGAAGGAACTGACAAAAAAGAGGTCAGTGGAAGTTACTAGAAGGTGAGATTGAGAGGAGAGAGGAAACTCAGAAGCCAACAGAGACAATCTCTAAAAAGTGGGCAAGGTCAAAAGGTAAAAGACCACAGAGATGCTGAAAGATGTCGCTGGATCTTGCTATTAGAAGGTCTTGGGTGAACTTAGGAAGAGCAGACATCCACATTCATCTACTTGCCCAACCCTGGTCTGAGTGGAGGCCTCTGAACAGTGTCCCTGCTTCTACTCTGACCCTAGTGGATTCCTAATCTCCATGATTTCTAAAATTAAAGCTCCTCTACTCAAAACCATCCACAGGTATTCTCTGTCCTCGGGATAAGATCCAAAGTCTGCAGGCACCATGACCCACAGGGACCTGACGTGACCTCGGGTCAGTTCAGATCCTTTGAGAAGGACACTGAGCCAAGGTTAGACACACGTAAAACATACTGGGGGAGGCATCTGTGACAGACATACAGGAAGACATGGGAGTAGGCAGGAAACTCCTTTATTTGGGAAGGACTGACATTTGTGAACGGAGATGGACAAGGAAAGGGTTTGGGTAGAAAGGACCTCACAATTCTAAGAAATTTGAGCCAGGCTGATGAGGGGGCCTTCAGCCAAAGTCAGCAGCAGCAGAATGGGCCTGCCCTCCGACCCCTGCCTTGCTCAGTCATTGGTCAGGACTGGCCTGTGAGAAGTGGACCTGTGGCACCCACACAGTGGTGGCCTGGGGGTTAACTATAAAATCTGGCAATCTGAGCAGGAAATCTGAACAGTGCATTTTCATGGCTGCCGCACCATTTGTTACTTTTCAGACCTCATCTGGCACTCTCCCCGTCACTTGCCTCCAATATCCCCAGGGTGTGCCTGCCTCAGAGCCTCTGTCTTTGCTACTCACTCTACCTGCAATGCTTTGCCCTCAGATATCTACGCGGCCAGCCCTCTTACTTTCTGTAGGTCTCTGCTCAAATTCCGTCTTATCAGGCAGGCATTTCCAGACCACTCAGTGTAAAAAATGGCACTGTCATCATTCTCAGTGCCCTTAACCTTCTTTAACTTTTTCCATAGGATTCGCTGCCACCTGGCATTATTTATAACCTAGTTGTTGGTTTATTTGTGGCACTTCACAGGGACAGATGTTTCATGAGGGTGGAAACTTCACCCTGCTTTGTTCATGGGTGTCCCCAGTGCTCAGAAGAGTGTATCTCCAGGCTCATGGAAGGCACTGGATATTTTCTGAATGAACGATAAGGGCATGATGAACACTTCTTATGTCCACGTAGCAAGTGCTCTGAGAATATTTATTAATGAATGAATGAGTTGGGCACTTTCCAGGAGGTGGGGATACAGCTCTGAACAAGACAAAGTCCCTGATGTCATGGAGCATACGTTCTTTAATAAAAATAAAAGATTGATGACTACATGCTAGAGCCTAATAGATCATTTGCAAAGCAGAGGTATCTTGTCATAAATTCCTTTAGGCTAACTTTAAAGGAACATGCTTTTGGGGGTGCCTGGGTGGCTCAGTCGGTTAAGCGGCTGACTTCAGCTTGGGTCACAATCTCACAGTTTGTGGGTTCGAGCCCCATGCCAGGCTCTGTGCTGACAGCTTGGAGCCTGGAGCCTGCTTCGGATTCTGTGCCTCCCTCTCTCTCTGCCCCTCCTCCGCTTGTGCTCTGTCTCTCTCTGTCTCTCAAAAATAAATAAATGTAAAAAAAAAAAAAATTTAAAGGAACATGCTTTTATAGGAGACTATCCCAGGAAAGAATGTAACATGGCCTGTGGGTTGAACAAGCCGAGCGGTCTTTGTTTTTATCCGGGAGCTTATATTTTAATTCTAGAAGTCAAGCACTGGTTTACCTTGTGCCTGAAGCCTTTCCCAGTGGTGTCTCCTTATGAAAACGTTAACTGAGCTTGGCTTCTGTGAGCTAAATTCCGAGATTTACAAAGCAAACATTTTCTTAAAATACCAACCCAATTCTATTCAACAAAATCAAACACTGTCTGAGGTTTCTGCCCCAAGTGAAAAAGGTCATTTATTCACAGCCATTTTCGCTCTTCCTGATATTATCTAAAGAGGTGAGAACCCATGCTCTACTGGTGTCATTAGTAGGTACATGACGAGAACCTTCCATACAAGCTTCAGCTTGGTCTTGCCACTCTGTGTTTGCTGCTGGTCGCTAGGCATCCTCTACATTGGACCCCAGACAGATGTCTCATGGAAGAGGTAAAAGAGTTCAAAAGAAGCCACATGTGAAAACTGAGGCCATGTAGCTCCAGAGCTCTGAAAACTTATGAACAACGTGGCGCCGAGGAGTAGCGATTATGATGAGAAAAGATTCAGAATACACTGCCAATTAAATGGTGGAGACGTTTTAAAATAAAAACATCAAACCGCAAACACAAGATTCACTCTTAATCCCCTGGGCCCACTGATAAAGCCATTTTAGCATTTCATGTTTTCCCTTCTGTGATAGAAGAGGTACTGATCGCCATGCAGAAGTCAACCTCTGGCCTTATTATCACTTGGACTTGAAACCAAATCAATCTAGAAAGATTGATAGGAATCAAAAGGACAGATAAGGTGATCCAGCAGACAAATGTATTTGCCATTCTTTCAAAACTCAATTTCCTGGATTTTCCATCTGTGACCCACCAGGGTGGCCACTCAGCCTTTCAGGCTGTCTCGGGGGCTGAGGCTTGGAACCCAGCAGCACTGCGTGCCGAGCCAGCCTGCACGCTGCGCTGGGGAAGTACGTGGGGGCTGAGAGAATGAGTAGTTCCTCGCGGTCACACGGGGGATTTCTTCCCTTGGCTGCCCCTCTTTTCACCGCCATGACTCGACATGGGGATTACTCCAGCGAAATCAGAAGGGGATAGAGTCCATTAGATGTTTCCCCAAAAAGAATTAAACTTCATTCCTCTGGGAAATTGCTAGTGAAGGATGTGATTTTAACTAGAAATTTCTGGCCTGGGTTTCTAATCCCCCAAATCCTACCTCAAGCCAGGCCATTTTCCCTTTTCTTAAAATCGTAACACCGAATCTTAACAGGACGAACGGTGTGTGTAAAAACGAAATTCACGCTTTGAAAAGTAAATGTAGGGACACGTGGCTTCAAATGCTAACCAAAGCTGCAGTTCTGGCTTGGTTCGGTAGCGACGGCAGTGAAGAGAGAACACAAGGTCAAAGAGCATCACCTTTCCTTTGGCAGGAGCCAGGGTTGGAAAGTTTAGGGAGAAGCCCACCAGAAGCGATCCCGACAACAGATAAGAAAGAGCACCTTGCTGGGGCATTGGGATTCACTTCCTTAGAGCCCTCAAGTCTCTCCTTCTCTCTCTCTCTCTTTAGAAAACAAAACAAAACAAAAACTTGAACCCACAAAGGCTTTGAGGCCACAAAGTCAAGATAGTGCCGTGGCCCGGACTAGGACCTTGCTTCCCGCCCATGGCTCCCTCCACACAGATCTCTCCAAGAGACAGAGAAGTGACTAGGCCAACGCCCAGCACTGGGCTATTAATGTGGACAGGAAGGGACTCATGTGAGGGGAGAAGTGGTTGGATCTGGCAATGAACTGAAAAAATATTAAATATGGCTAAGCAAAATACAAAGCAATCCTATTTTGGCACAAGCATTGCCTTTTTATTTCATGTTATTAACAAATTCTTATTCTCCTGCTGACCACAAAACCACCTGGAAGTCGACACGGGGCTAAAGCACGATACCTTCTACCTCACACCGTGTCGCCTGAGGGAACTGCTGTTTCTGAGAACTTTTCCAGATTCTCTGTTATAAATGGCTTAAACTCCCAAACCTGAGACCTCTGGGGAATACAAAAGCAGTTGTTTTAAATCACCACAGCACTGCCTTACTCACCCACTTGGAATTCACTGAAAAGGCAAACCATAAGAGTTTTAAGTTGGGTGTCTGCTCGCCTCTGAAAATATTTGAGTTTGTAAGATACTTCATGATACGCATTTCTGCTTTGTATTTCTAGGGCCTGTCCTGGGTTGGGTGTGAACTGGCCTAGGGGAGAAGAGGGCAAAGGGAACCGTAGAGCCCTGTCCGAGGCGATCTTTGCCACTTCTGTTGGGATATTTCATCTGCTGTGAGACTGAAAACGCCCCTCTTGACAGCCTGGCCACAGGGCCTCCCTTTCTGTTGGGAGTGGGGGTGGGATGGGGAAGAGAGAAACTGGCCCAGTGTTTAAGATAAAGCAGATTCCAAGTAACTTTAAAACAGATACAAAGGGGCATTTACTGAGTTCTTACCGAGTGTCGGAGAGCGTGAGCGCGATGTGGGGCAACACGGCCTCCCTCCCCCCTGAGGGGCCGCCACGGCGTCCCGGGTCCCCAGAACCAAGTGTGATTAGAAGCAATAGTCCAGAGATGCATCTTGGTGGTCTGGGTCAGGATGCCAGATGTGTCTTATCAAAAGAGGTCTGTTTAAACCATCCCTCACAACTGTTCGGCCTCGGCCATTTGAGATAAGTAGCTAAGTGTCTGAGGCTGAATCCTCTCTTTTATACTCAACCCCAGAAGCGTTTATTGTTCACATTGTCCATTGAGACTCACAAAGGAGGATTTAAAAACATAGTTGCCCATGAGGTTGCTTAGTCTGGAGGAAGCCTGGAAAGGCAGTGACTCATGCGCTATGGGTGTCTGTGTGTGCAGGCATACGCCATGCGCATAACACAACTACGAGATCCCCGTCTGAGGGACGGACACTTAAATGGCCACACAGGACGGAGCTGCCCTAAGAGCCACTTCTTTGAGAGCAGGAAAGGAGAGGTAGCATGATGTCACGGGAGAGCACAGAACTTTGTACTAATGGTTCTACTCTTTATGGGCTTTGTGATCTCGGGCAAGTGTTTTACTACCTCGCAGTCTTTCTTGGTTTCCTCATCTGTAAAATGGGGGTAACTATGCCTACCATACAGGGTTTTATGAGGATTGACTGACTTAGTATTGGAAAGCACCTAGCACTGAGTGCTACAGGGTATACAGACACACAAATACTGCAGACATCTGGGAAATGTACATTCTGCTCCCTGCTGGACTGAATCTGGAAGACAATGGGAGTGCTGTAGAGATAGAGGCCATCCATTGTCTTCTCTACCAACCAGAAGCGGAGTGGTGAAAATGCTGAGTGATGGATGGAGGGCAGAAGTCCTCTGTTCTGGTCCTGATTACTCACTTCCTTGGCTAGGTGACTTCAGGCAAGCTGCTTACCCTCTCTACCCTGAAGTTCTCTCTTGGGCAAAAATGTGCAAGGTGATTATAAAGATCAATCAAAGGCATCAAGATTAGGAAGAAAGAGTAACTGTCTTTGTTTGCAGTAAACATGGTATTGTATGTTCTTGTATGCATAGAATACAATGGAATCTCCAAATACTATTAGAACTAATAAACAAATTCAGCAGAGTTGCATGAAACAAATTCATGCAAGATCAACACCCCCAAACCAACCATGTTTTCATACACCACAAAAATGAAATTAAGAAAATAACTCTATTCACAACAATATCAAAAAGAATAAAGGGCTTAGAAATAGCTAACAAAAGAAGTGCAAGACTTACACACTGAAAACTATAAAATAGTACTGAAAGAGTTTGGAACCCGAATAGCTGGACAGACCTCCCATGTTTACGAATTGGAAGATGTATTGCTCAGGGAGATATGCTTCCTAAATTGTTCTAGAAATTCAAAACAATCCCTAACAAAGTACTAGCTGGATTTACTTTTCTTTTCTTTTTTTTTTTTCTTTTTTCAGATGTTGTTAAGCTCATCCCCAAATTCATTTGGAAATACAAGTGACTGAAAATAGCCAAAACGATCTTCAAAAACAAACACAAAGTGGAGGAGAAAAACACATCCCGATTTCAAAACTTACTACGAAGCTAAGTAATCATGACAGTATGGTCCTGGTTTAAGGAAGGACATATGCAATAAAACAGAGAGCCCAGGAATAAACTCTAACACTTATGGTCAGTTGCTTTTCAACAAAAGTGTCAGGAAAATTCAGTGGGAAAGGAATACTCCTCAACAAAGAGCTGACTACCTCACACTATACACAAAAATTAACTCAAGATGGATCACAAACCTAAATGTAAGGGCTAAAAGTACAAAATTCTTACAAGAAAACACAGGTTGGGTGCCTGGGTGTCTCAGTCAGTTAAGTTTCTGCCTTCGGCTCAGGTCATGATCTCATGGTTTGTGAGTTCAAGCCCCATGTTGGACTCTCTGCTGTCAGCACAGAGCCTGCTTCAGAACTCCTGTTCCCCTCCCTCTCTGTCCCTGTCCCATTCACTCTCTCTCTCTCTCTCTTAAAACTAATAAACTTGAAAAAAAAATTTTAAAACAGAACAAAACACAGGAGTAATCTTCATGATGTTGGCTTAAGCAATTATTTCTTACATATGACACAATACAATTGATTAAAAAAAAATCAATGAATAGGACTTCATTAAATGCTTTTACACTTGCAGCCACTCCATTAAGAAAGTGAAAAGGGGCGCCTGGATGGCTCAGTCAGTTAAGCACCTGACTCTTGATTTCAGATCAGGTGATGATCTTACGGTTGGTGGGATCGAGCCCCATATTGGGCTCTGTGCTTACAATGCAGAACCTGCTTGTGATTCTCTCTCCTCCTTTCTCTGCCCCTTCCAAGCATGCTTGCTCACTCGCTCTCTCTCTCTCTCTCTCTCTCTCTCTCTCTCTCAAAATAAGTAAATAAACATTAAAAGAAGAAAGTGGAAAAACAGTTCAACTCCTAAGAGAAAAATATTTGCAAATCGTATATCCTCTAAGAAACATACAGCCAAAATGTATAAAGAACTCCTACAACTAATAATAGATAACCCAGTTTTTAAAAATGGCTAATGGAATTTGAATAGACATTCTTCCCAAGAAGTTATCAAATAGCCACTAATTAGTCATTATGGAAATGCAAATCAAAACCACAGTGAGATACCACTTGACACCCACTAGAATGGCCTCGATGAAAAAAGACAATGACAAGTGTTACTGAGGATGTAGAGAAATGGGAACCCTCATACACTGCTGGTGGGAATGGAAAATGAGGCAGCCACTTTGAAAAACAGTTTGGCAGTTTCTCCAAAAGTCACACATAGAATTACAATATGACTCAGCAATCCTACCCCTAAGTACCTGCTCAGAAGAAATGACAACATATGTCTACACAAAGACTTTGTACGTGAATGTCTACAGCGCCATTACTCACAACAGCCAACAAGTGGAAACAACCCAAATGCTCATCAGCTGGTGAATGGATAAACAAAATGTGGTCTATCTGTATAACAGAATACTTCTTGCCAGTAAAAAGGAATGATGTGCTGATACAACATGGATGAACCTCAAAATCATTATTATGCTTAGTGAAAGAAGCCAGACACACACACACACACACACACACACACACACACACACACACACACACACACACATCTATGGTTCCATTTATATAGAATGCCCAGATAAAAGCAAATCTTTAGAGAAAGAAGGTAGATCAGGGGTTGCCTAATGTGGTTGTTGGAGGTGGCAATGAGGAGCAACCACAGGGTACGAGGTTTTTTTGGGGGGTGATGGAAACACTCGAAGATTATATGGTGGTGATAGTTGCATATCCCTGTAAAGATACCAAAATAATTCAACTGTACACTATAAATGCATGGATTTTATGGTATGTAAGGTATACCTCAGCAAAACCATCAGTAATAATTTTAAAAGATCAACTGAGATCACATCTAGATAGATAGATAGATCCATAAGTCAGCATATGCAGACTGAGTTAGATCTTCCACATTCCCAGCGACACAGGCAAATGTCAGCCCCCAAATCCTCCATGCAGAATTCACCTACAAAGCACTGTCCCTCCTTTCCATCTCTCCAGTGGTCTCCAAACCCTACTGCCATGTACAAGGCATCCCAAGAGAATGACTTTTGTTTCTTTTCTTTAATTCTTCTGCTTGATGGTACTGACTGCCTCCTATTGAAAAAATTAGTTTTTCCTTGATTACTTTGACCCTCTTTGACTCCTGATTTTCATTTTGAGTCTTTGCTAGAATGGTCTGCACTTCTTCCTTGTTTTCTTTGGTGTTTCTTTGTCTACATCATGCTCCCCAAATGTAAGTAAGGTCCCTCAAGGGTTTCATATTGACCTCTTTTCCTTCTCTTGCCATAATCTTCCCAAGGGGCCTGGTATGCTTGCATAATTCCCCACCTCTCTGAGGACAACTCTGAAATCTTTCTCTAAACCATCATGACTAGTAAAGAAATCACCACCCAGATAGATGATCTTGCAAGTGCCCAACGTATGAGAATATAAACAACTGATTTAGATACTGCACTGAGATATTTACTGAAATATTAACTAGCCTGTTCTCCTCCTATATATTCCCCTCCATTGTGTTTCAAGCAGGCATCCGGCCCCTTTTGTCCTTGGAATTGGTCTGTGTTTCTGGAACAATAGCTGATATTGCTTGCTGGACACACTCCTTCCTCTGGGGCTTTTTATCATCTCAAACTGAGTTCCTTTGAACACACTGTGTACATGTCTCTGAAGGGGAGAGGAGGAAGGAAGGTATACATGCCTTTCAGGGAAGCAAGGAAGACAGACAGGATGGGCTACATAATTTGCAGGACCTAGTACAACATGACAATGTGGGATCCTGTGTCCATAAATTGTTAAGAATTTCAACATGGTGACAGTAGAGCATGAAAGCAAGCACAAGGTCCCTATAAGCATGGGGCCCAGTGTGACTTCATAGGTCACATACCCATGAAACTAGTCCTGGTGGAAATGTTTCCTGCAGACCAGAGAGAGATAAGAAGGATTTGCTGGTCCAATGAGAACAGAAAATGATGTACTGCTTGGTGGCAGAACTCCATGGAGACCACCGACATCCAAGAGACACAACAGGGGAGGCTGGAGTCAAGGCACAAGGTTTTCTAGCTCAAAGCAGCAGAGCCTGGTCTCTGGAGCCACATGGATTGACATGTGGGCATGTGGTGGGAACCAGGGTAGACCAATGACAAGAGCTGCTGTCCCAATGCCTTAGGACCACATATGGCCCAGGACCATGGCCCATAACCCTAGACAAGGAAGAAAAGTCATCTCACAACCCACCACCCAGTAGTGACTGAGACTGAAAATCCACTGAGCTCAGTGGGACGGGAGTCAGAGTCAGAATTAGTTTTTTCTTTTAATTGTGGTTAAATACACATAATATAAAGTTCACCATTTTAATCATTTTTAAATGTATAGTTAAGCATTAAGTACATTCACTTTTGTGCAACCATCCCCACCATCCACCTCCAGAACTTTTTCTCATCCCAAACCAAAACTCTTTCTCATTAAACACTAACTTCCCATCCTTCCCAGCCCCTTGCAACCACCATTCTACTTCCTGCCTCATGAATTTGACTACCCTAGGCACCTCATGTAAGTGGAATCACATCCCATTTGTCCTTTTGTTTATGGCTTACTTGACTTAGTATGTTTTCAGATTCACCCATAGATTTAGATTTTTTTTTAAAGAAAACAAAGAAACGCACTATTTCTTGTACATTCATGATTGTGAACTTGGATGCACCTTATACACAGGTGAATTCATTGTTACCATAAGACTAGCTTGAATTCTTGTCTGATACTGAGACTTTTTTTCTCTCTGGTCCTCCACATGCAACCAGTCTTGCCCATTCTCTCTCCACAGAGCCTCTCAAATCCTCAAACCCAGGTTCCTTCCGGCACTGCGGACCTTACTTCCAGGCCCCCTCATTCTCACCCCAGACCTGGATGGCCTCCCCCAGACTCATACTGCTCAGTAATGTCAGAGTAATCATCCCAAAGCCCAGTCCTGCTCTCCACATGCTCCCCCTCATTTCCACGTCTGTCCCTTGACTTGTGTGATAACGTCCAGCTTCAAGGCCCTTCCTCCAGGTTTCAACCTGTCCAAAACCTTCAGGCTTTACTTAAATACCAGCACCTCAGCGAGCCTTTCCTCTTCACTACACACTTTCAGAAATGGCCTCTGTATCCCCTGTGCCTGTTCTATTCTGTCCTGTGATTATACGTATTTCAACATATACGTGGTTGCTCCAGTTAATTGCACGCTCATCCAAGACAGACGCTATGTCCCGGCCATCTTTAGAACAGCAGCTTACTACGGTGCCTGGCTGACTCGGTTAGTTCAGTGTCCAACTTCGGCCAGGTCATGATCTCATAGTTCATGAGTTTGAGCCCTGCGTCGGGCTTTGTGCTGACAACTCAGAGCCTGGAGCCTGCTTCACATTCTGTGTCTCCCTCTCTCTCTGCCCCTCCCCCACTTGTGCACACATTCTCTCTCTCTCTCTCTCTCTCTCTCTCTCTCTCTCTCTCAAAAATGAATAAACATTTAAAACAAAAATTTTTAAAGAAATTTAGAACAGTGGCTTATTTAAAATCGTAAATGTTCGATATATTCTTGCATAGATTATATTCATATAAAGCTGTTGCAGTTAGCAAATTCTGTGGTTCAGACAGTAAGTGGTAGAGGAGTAGCATATGAATGAAAATAAGTTCTCAAAGCATCATTCAGCTCTGAATGGTTACTATCTCTGGGTCAAGGCCTTTAAGAAGGGAGACATCTTGGGGCGCTTGGGTGGTTCAGTCAGTTAAGTATTTGGCTTCGGCTCAGGGCATGACCTTGCCGTTCATGAGTTCGAGCCCCACATCAAGCTCTCTGCTGTCAGTATGGAGACTGCTTCGGATCCTCTGTCCCTCTCTCTCTGTGCCCCTCCCCTGCTCATTCTCTCTCTCTCTCTCTCTCTCTCTCTCTCAAGATAAATAAATAAATAAATAACTTAAAAAATTAAAAAATAATAAAAATAATAAAAAAGAAGAGAGACATCTTTTGGCTCGGGAGAGAGAAAGATGAGAAGGAAGCTGGCACGTGGGCTGGAGCAGAGGCCTGGGGGTTCCAGGGAGGATGAAAGAGCCCTTCCAGAAGTAATAAGCAGGATAAGCAAAGGGAAGGACTAGCAGTTCCCAGGGAGGCCTCCAATAAAAACAGGGAGGTGACAAGGGAGAGGTGAAGAGATCATTCTCCAGAATTCCATTCCAACAGGGGTTTCACAGCAGGCCAACAGGCCCCTGACCATCCCCTGTGTTTGAAGGGTAGGAACTAGTCCGATGTCCATTGAGGGAAACCCCGGAGGTGAATTTTCAAGACACCCACACAGCTGGCGACTCATTGCAAAAGAACAAACGGGCAGTTGGGATTGGGTAAATAGAGTAATTTTTGTTTTTATCTGATTATTTTAGCTGGTAGCTAGATGTTGCAATACATGCTGATGCAGTCTAAGTGATTTCTTTGGAACGTGATTCTCTTATCTGTTCCATGAGAACTTGGTGAGATTATTTAAGGAGCTTAAAGAATAGGAGCCAGACTTCCATGATCATCCGTGGCACCGGGAAGTAGGGAGGATGGTGGGGAGGGGTCCGAACACCACCACCTCCCATCTTCCAGGCGGTTCCACCTCCTCCTTGATCAGATCCTTGATGAAATCTACACAGATTCGAATCTTCTCTGAATCTCCTTCCATTTCCGCTGATACCTCCTGGGAGATGTGAACAAGGAGGGAAGAGAAGGGAAAGTCCCCCAGGCAGGGAAGCCCCATGGTGAGTGAGTGGCAGGCCCAGAGCAAAGCTGGGATGCAGGCAGGGACGTCAACCGGACTGACAGCTGGCAGGAAGGGGTGCAAAGGACGCCTGGGCTTCTGTCCCTGTGAATTTGAGGGAGGCTGGCCTCGGACACCTGTGCTTGGTGAGGTTCTTCTAGCTTAGGCCTCAGTCTCCTGTTCTGCGCAGCGAGGCGATAAATGCACTAGCATTTCTACGGCTGCTTCTGCTTTTTACATTTTGTAATGCTGGATGCCTCTGGAGGAAATTTTGGATTGGGATACAGTGGGTTTTGTTACATATTCCCCAGCTCACTCCACATAGTTTTCATGCTATATTTTACACTGACAAATGCATGCTAAAATGGACTGTGAATGTACAGGGAGGGGTGTCCTGGTCTGGGACGAGGCCAGCTGGCCAAGCTGCAGGGGAGGGGGCTAGACTGGGAGTAACGGGAACGCGGAATCATATGCACCCACCGAGCCCAGCGAAAAGGCGCCCCAGGTGCTGGGGAGTGCGGGACGACAGGCTGACAGTGGCAGTGGTGTTGCTCTGGGCCCCGGGGAGGAGAAGCACATCCAGTGTGAAGGCAAAGGAGGGAATGGAGAAGCCTATGGAGAGCGGCCAGAAGGAGTCCAGAATCCAGCGAGATCAAGGCAGGACTAGGAATGTGCCGGTGGTTTGTTAGACGACAGGGGAACCTTAGTATGTGAGGTTCAGCAACGAAACTCTAGGGTCTACCGAAAAGATAGATAACATAAGGCTTCTGCAGTGGGGTCAGACAGAAGTCCAGGTACCGGCTGAACCAGCGAGGTCCAACGAACATGAATCGGGTGTCTCTTCTGAGCAAGCACTGTGCCCAGAGGCAGGGACTGCCCACACTCCACCGCCCTCAAGCAAGTGCAGACCAACAGCAGGGTGGACTGCTGTGTGGACTGGCTTTGTCTACACGGGCAGCTCGAGGGACCCACCTGGGGAATGGAAAGACTTCAGACACAGGTGGGGCCTGACAGACTGCCCTCAGTCCTGGTTCTCAGAGATGCATGGCAGTTCCCGTGCAGCAACAGTGTTCAAAGAAGGATGATGACAGTGGCCTTGACTATGGGTCCCCTGAGCCCCGGCTGGTGGTTGTAAGCCTGCAATACAGACTGGGAAAACCAGACCAAACCACAAAACACTGCTTTATGCCCACTAGGCTGCAAGACATCTTTTTAAAAACTCTCTTAATGTGAATACATTTCTCTAAATCACAAGGGCAGTGCAATGGGCCAAATGCTAGTCTCCCTGAGAAATTCCTACACTGCAGTCTGATTTCCAATGTGATGTCATTAGGAGGCTGGGACTTTGGGAGGTGATTTAGGTCATGAGGACAGAGCCCTCATGAATGGGATTAGAGCCCTTATTAAAGAGATTCCAGCTAACTCTCTCACCTTCTTTCTTTCTGCCATGTGAGGGTACAATGAGAAAATGGTCATTTGCAACCCAAAGAGTACCTTCTCCAGAATCAGACCAGGCTGCCATGCTGACCATAGACTTCCAGCCCCCAGAACGGCATGAGATAAATTTCTATTGCTTGTAAGCTACCCAACCTATGGTTCTTTACTAGAGCAGCCTGGAGTCAAACAGGGAGCTTAGTGTTAAATTAAAATGTCTGATTACTCAACCAGAGATGAGAAAGCTCCACTGGATATGGATATATTTTTCATTTAATATTTTTAATAGAGAAATCATATTGTTCAAAAAGGCAACAAGACATCTCTCTCCCATCTTTGTCTCTCTCTCATCTATCTCTAATAGGGAACCATGGTTCTACTTTCTTATGTGTCTTTAAAGACCTGTTTTTCCCCTAACTGGCAAAAGTCCTTGGCTGGGCCCTAATGACAGTGAATGGTGCTGTCTCCCGTCAGAGGCTTCTTGTTGTCTCCTGCCTCCTGGTGGAGCCTGGCTGGATAGAGGGTGGGAGAGAGGCTGCCTTTACACCTTGGAGTGCCTGTGACCAGAGACTGGGAGGACATGTGTGAAGGGTTTTTAAAAAAAAAAACTGACCCCTTGGGGGCACATAGGTGGCTCAGTTGGTTAAGCATCCAACTTTGGCTCAGGTGGTGACCTTACACTTTGTGAGTTTGAGCCCCGCATCAGAGCCTCACTACAGAGCCTGCTTAGAATTCTCTCATTCTCTCTCTCTCTCTCTCTCTCTCTCTCCCCCCCCCCAAAATAAATAAATAAACTTTAAAAATAAAATAACTGACCACTCACACACAGTACATGGCCTGGCCTCTGGTAACATCTCAGGGTGAGTGACTTAGGGGCCTTTTTCAGGAGTGTAGACCCCGGTGACCTCTCTGAAGTGCCCTCGTGGCCTGACGTGGCCTAGCCTCACATCTTCCGTCTTTGGTGGACTCTTGGTGGGTTGTTTTGCAGGCCACGGGTATACCCTAGAGAGGGCCCACCCCCATTACAAATGAGAACATACCAAAGTCTAGAAATGGAATTTTCATGGCCAATGAGGGTGGACCAGACATGCTAGCCCTTGAGTAGGTTCCCATTACCTTTACCCCCTACAGGGGCAGGGGCTGGAGGGCATGGGAAGCATGTTCTAGGCTGGGCCTATGGTCTGCTACTGAATGACTAGAAGCCCAATATTTGAGGTTTTCTCCCAAACACCCATGGTTTGTTTAAGGTTTTTGCCCCCAACCATTAAGGCAGAATGTTTTCCCAAGCCCACCTGAGAAAGCCAATCCTTATACAGACATATAATTTTTCAGGGAAGACTAGACATGCTGCAGAGCCAGTGGGCTAACATATTAGACTTGTGTGCGGAATATGGAAGAAGAGCCAAGGCCGAGGGACCCCTCAGGCCAACTCCGTGGGTGGCTTACCCACTACACCCATAGATGTGGGGACCTCCATCTGCTGCCTCCCACCTCCATCAGGCCAGGGTCCTTGTCAGGGGCCATCAGCAGCTCAAGGCGTGAATGAACTGCAGATTACTTTCCTCAAATGTGAAAAGAGGTCAAAGTGGACTCACTGTGACCATAACAGGGGAAGAATGCGGAATGCCATCGAGACCCCCGTCAGGTCTCCCTTTCCCTCCACTCTACCGTGGCCCCTGAGAATCTCCTCTGAGCCTCATGACTATTGCCAGCACCTAGAACACAGCACTTAGAACATTCCCAGCACATACTCAGTGCTCATTAAGTGCCCAGCTGACCCCAGCGCTCCTCTCTCCCCAGGTCTGTCGTCTTAAAGCTGTGGGAACTCAGGACTAGGAAGGTGATACGACTTATCCAGCATCCCGGAGGGCCATGGCACACTCAGGAGAAGAAATGTGCCACCCTGACTCCCTTCTGAGCTCTGTCTGGTCTCCCAGTGCTCTGCATCCAACCTGCTTCACATCAGGCATTTTCGCTGGGCAACGTGGGAGGAATACACAAGGCTGCTCGTACCCAGTGACTGGGCAGGGAACCTGGTCTCCTGGCATAGCCACAACCCATTCATGGCCCACAGCACCCAGGTTGGGACACCTTGCTGCAGACACTTACATGCAGTCTCACAGTGACGCCACTCATCTCCCTGCTGTAGAGCTGGCAGCCACAGAGGCTCTCGCCCTTAAAGCCAGGCGCCCCAGGGGAGTGACTTCATCAAGACTAAAATATCTGGGGGCGCCTGGGTGGCGCAGTCGGTTAAGCGTCCGACTTCAGCCAGGTCACAATCTCGCGGTCCGTGAGTTCGAGCCCCGCGTCGGGCTCTGTGCTGATGGCTCAGAGCCTGGAGCCTGTTTCTGATTCTGTGTCTCCCTCTCTCTCTGCCCCTCCCCCATTCATGCTCTGTCTCTCTCTGTCCCAAAAATAAATAAACGTTGAAAAAAAAATTTTTTTTTAATAAAAATAAAAAAAAAAAGACTAAAATATCTGCAGTATCCCCGACCCAAAGTCTGTTTGTGATCTCAGCCCAAGCAGCCCTTTGTCCAAATGAGTCCTGGGCCACATGGTTCCCTGACCTGTCTGCCAGACCCATTTTTCCTGCTGTGGAAATGGCTGAAGGTAGGAGTCGGTTATGATCAAGCACAATATCCAACAAGAGCCAAATGCTACACACGGGATCCAGAGGAGCCCCAGACTTGCCCCAGGTCCTCGCCTGGGAAATGGTGGACACAACGGCCCTATTCATGGAAGGGGACTCTGAAACTTGAGTATGTTTAAAGTGTCTTTGAAATAAATGTTAACATGCTGACTCAGGCTCCCTCCGAAATAATTTTAAATGTCCTCTAACCCATTTTTGGCATATCATTCATGATGAAGCAGGTATTGAGAGCAGCATGGTTCAGCCAAACTCCCAGAAGCCTTGGCAGGAGGCATATGGTCCTATCAATCAACACTGGGGTCGGGGGAGGGGAGGGGGAGGCCAGCCATGGTTTGAAGACCACAGTGGCTCAGTGTGGGTGAACCTTCTGGAAAAGGGTTTGCTGTTATTATAATCAAAAGCTTTCACCACATTTTTAAGCTTTACCCACTATCCTAACCATTCCCTTCTTTCAGGGGGTGACGTTCCAGCAGCTGAATGCCATATAACAAGAACTCCCTCTCATCACCATGGAAGCCAAGAGAAACATACTTTTTGAAAAGTGGCACTTTGGTGCAGAGAGCTCTGCTGATGGGAGCTTAAATAATGACGTGCCAGGAGAGATTATTTTTATGAATTCCTGGAACACACTTTTTTCTGTGAGCATGAGCCGAATAGTCCTCTGCGTGCTTCTGTTGCCCTCTACTTTACCTAGCCAGCCTGCGTCTTCAGGCAGCGTAATCAGGACACCTTATACAGACTGTAGGTTGCTTTTAAGTTAATTTATTTCTTTTGAGAGGGAGGGGGACACAGAGAGAGGGAGAGAGAGAATTGCAAGCAGGCTCTGCACTGTCAGCACAGAGCCCAACATGGGGCTCAATCCCACAAACAGTGAGATCACGACCTGAGCTGAAATCACGAGTCAGACCTCAACCGACTGAGCCACCCAAGCACCCTCATACCATAGCTTTAAGTTGAAACGTGGGAAGATGTGGTTAAGTGTCCCCGGGAAGTAAGTGATGAGATGTAGACAAAGCTCATGCAGCTGGGAAGACAGATTTGACTGTGCCTCTGTCACAGATATCCTCCCCAGGCTGGGGGAAGGCAGAGAGATAAGAAGTCCATTTACTGTGGGTCCACTGGGATCCACAGGAGCAATTTCTCCCTTTTACCCCCATGGTTATTCTTCATGTTTCTGGAACTCTCCTTTAAGACACTTTCTATGATCCCCTGAAGGGCCAACTCCAAGTGAATATCCTACGCCAATGTGAAATCTATTCTGGTGAAAATTTACTTCCCCAAATAGACAGCCCTCCAAACTTTCCCCGGTGTCTGCACACAGGAACCCCAGACTCCGAATACCTCCTGCCTGTGGAGCTGATTCAGGCTCCCTTCCTTTTAGTTCCTCCATGCCTTCTCATCGCCCAGCCAGCAAGCCTTGCCACCAGGATGCTCTTCAAACTCAACTCCTCACTTAACAGCCCATCACAAGGAAGAGATGCTTGAACATTTGAAGTGGAAGAGGAAGAAAGGAGGAGCTTACTGGTTCTTCCAATTATTTTCCATCAACTGCATGTGTTTGGTTTTTTTTTTAACAAATCATCTCTGTCTAGTCCTTCCACCCACAACCAAGTGGTGAATGGGTTCAGCCCCTCTTCACCTGCCTGGTTGTGCTTCTCTGATTTGCTTGTGCCTATGGCCCTCACGTCTCACAGTCTTCATAGATTTCTTCTTTTCTTCCTTCAGATCTGGCTCAAGATTCACCTCCTACTAAAAATCTTTCCACTCATCTCTCAATGTTTAGTTCTAGATCCACCTTCTCCCTGGAAATGTTCAAGTCCATTGTAACTGCCAATAATACTTCCCTCCCCTGAGTTGCAGACACTTATTTCTATGCCCTTCCTTTTCAGTAAGACCCACAAGCTTCTTATAAAATGCAACTAGTATCCATTCAGTGTGTGGAATACACTGCATCAGTGTTCAAGATAATTCCTGCCCCCACTGTCAGAGGATTACGCACCCTTGACCTACTGGCAATATAATTTGCTTTGGCCAACGGGATGAGGGATGTGACATGTGCCACTTTGAGCAGAGGTCTTAAGCACCACCACGTCATTCTGCCATTTTCCCTTAGTCACACGAACAGCACATCTCATCTAGAAGTTGCTTTTTCTGTCTGAGTCTCAAAATGAAGAGGAAAGTGGGGCAGAGTTAATCTTTAAACTCCATGTTCACTATGGAAACCAATTTGACAATAAATTTCATATATAAATAAACAAAATAAAAAATAAAAAAAATAAATCAACTCCATGTTCACGAGTGAGAGATAAACCTCAGCTGTAAGCCTCTGATACAGCTTGTTACTACAACATAAGTTAGCTTAATCTTAGTTCTAAAGTGTGTAATAGGTACAGTTTTTGTAATGGTGGCTTTACACTAGGTGTCTCCTTCTGTCCTCCAACAAGCCTACCGGCTTAGTGTTACTTTCGCCATTCTACCGATAGATAATATTAAAACACAGAAGAACCTGTTCCAATTCTGAAAGGTAAAAGGGGACAGACGAGAGGAAACTAGGTCTTCTGCAGCAAACTGACAGCTCTTTCCACTACATAATGCATTTACGGGTTGAACTGTGTTCCCCCAAAACATCCTATCCCTTGGTACCTGTGAGTGTGACCTTATCTGGAAACAGATGTACTCAAGTTAAGATGAGGTCCTGAGGGTGGGCCCCCATCCAATATAACCGGTGTCCTTGGAAGAAGAGAAGACGCACACGTAGAGGCACACAGGGAGAGCAGCATGTGACGACTGAAGCAGAGACTGGAGTGACACATCAATGCATCTGCAAGCCAGGGAGCACCAAGGATTGCTAGAAACACCAGAACCTCAGAGAAAAGCACGGAAGAGATTGTCCCCTAGAGCCCCTAGGGAGAGCGCAGGCTCGCCAACACTTCATTTCAGATTACCAGCCTCCGGGGTTGTGAAGGAATAAACTGTTGCTTTAAGCCACCCTGTTTGTTGTAACCCATACAGCAGCCCTTGGACAGCAGCACACCATGGCCACCTCGATTTGGGGGCAGAACCCACTGGAAACTCTCTGCATGTGGGGGATAGAAAAAGTCTGTCTAGGGATAACTTCATTCTTCTGTCAGCAGCCTGGTGTCACCATCCGTCTGTATTTATTTCCAAGAGCTGTCATCACACAGCACCACAGGCTAGGTAGCTTAGACAACGGAAATTTATTTTTCACAATTCTGGAGGCCAGAAATCTGAAATCAAGGCATTGTCAGAGTTGGTCTCTCCTAAAGGCTTCTCTCTTCTGCTTTTTTTTTTTTTTAAGTTTATTCATTTATTTTGAGGGGGGGCAGGCGCGGGGGGAGAAGAGGGAGCGCACAAGCTAGGGCGGGGCAGAGAGAAGAACAGACAGAATCCCAAGCAGGCTCCGCGTCATTAGCGCAGAGCCCAATGCAGGGCTCGAACCCACAAACTGTGTCATGGCTGACTCTCCTTTCAACCCTCTTGCTGCCCCAACCTTACAGTCAAAATTCAAAACAGAATGGATAGACACATTTTGAGATACTTAAGACTATTAGAAACAAATAGTAATCAGTTCACCTAAATGGCTGTTAATTACTTTCCTAAAGCAAAGCATAATTTCAGTATTTTCTCCTCCTTATTGGTTTAGGAGTATCTGGAACCAAAAGAATAATCAACAAGTTCCCTGAAACTCTGAATGGTTTAATCATTTTTTAAATAATTTTTAAATGTTTATTTCTGAGAGAGAAAAAGAGCACGGGAGGGGGAGGGGCAGAGAGAGAGGAAGACACGGAATCCAAAGCAGGCTCCAGGTTCTGAGCTGTCAGCACAGACACCAGGCGGAGCTCGAACTGGTGAACCGTGAGATCGTGACCTGAGCCGAGGTCTGACGCTTAACCAACTGAGCCACCCAGGTGCCCCTTAATCATTATTATAATGCTGCTTCACAATAATAAATTTTATTTGAAGAAGACAGGATAAATAAACCATGGTGCAGAGATGGAAAACTCAGGAGAGAATGACGGCATCATGTGGGCTCTTCAGTTAGAGGGCAAGAAAGGCAGATCCACTCCAGTGACTTCAGGAGAGAAATCTGAAAAAAACCAGTGGAGCAAACCTTGGGTCTTTCTGGTTAAAAGCATTCCAGCCAGAAGAAATGGCAAGCTGAAGTGTCCTGAGGTGGCCATGTACCCAGAACAGGTGAAGAAGAGAGTCAGGAACGAGGCCGGAAAGGGTCGGGGTGGCCACATGGGTTCTCAGAGAACTTCAGATTTTACTTAGTGTGGAAGCAGAGTCTCCTGGAGAGTCTGAATGGAGGAGAGACACGATCGGACACATGCTGTGGAAGGACTACTCTGGTCGTCTGTGGAGACAGGCAGAAGGTAGGGCAGAGAGGTTGGAGGGAGCGGGGGCTGTTGGGGAGCTCTGGGCAGCAGAGGGTGCAGACTCCAGGGATGGAGGTAGGGGAGGACAGGCTTTGCCATCCAACTTTCTGAAAGTACAGCCTACTCGGGCTGAGGCAGAAAGGGAGGCGGGGAAGAGGTGGAGGAACAACAGAGGGGACCAAGGGGACAACAGAGGGGACAAGGAGCCGTGGGTAAAACAAGAGGAACCCAAGAAAGCCGTCCAGAGGAGGAGCATAGTCCAGCTAAGCACTGTTCCTGGGCCAGAAATCAAAGCCTGAGGATTGACCCTTGACCACGAGGAGGCCCTTGGTGAAAACAATAGTGGGACTGGGTTTTGAGCAGGAGAGAATGAGAGGAGAAGTCGAGGGCATATCAGACATCATGCATTCCAGGAGCATCTCAGTCTGGGGAAGCTAACATGCTGGGGTGACTGTCCCTGAGCAGATGCCGATCTTCAGAGAAGGGGAGGAGAGGGAGCCCTGGAGGCCGTGTCCACGCTGCTTATGCTGTGGGTGTGCACGGGTCTGCAGGCAGCCCAACAAGTAAAACCTGAATTCTCCAGAAGACTGAGGAGGTGGGCTTTTCTCAAAACATGATTTCTCAAGTACTCTCTGCGTTGATTTCCGTTGGTCCAAATGACGGCCGGTTTTAATTTAAATCAGCTATTTTCGCAAAGGCAGGGAAAAGCATGCTTTAACCTGCCATCTCCTCCTCCAGAATGTTGGATCCTTGATATCTGGGGAGAATTTGCTTCTGTGTAATTTCTAGGAGTGCAACAGGAAATATGTTGGCACAAATATCAATGCTAATGGTTAACATCCTTGGTTTGGCTTTGATCCCAGTAGAAGATCAATAAAGCACATTTATTCAGGCTCTTATTGCCTCCTGGACTGCTCTTGAGGAGACTTCAGTCCCTGGGTCCCAGGTCCTATGCACAACTTCCTGGGAACTCCAGGACTGGGGTCAGGGCCCTGCTAATTGCTGTGTGAGAATCTGGTCCCTGACGCCTGTTCTCTAATCTCAGTCCTGCTACTGACAATCTTTGGTGTCTGGAGTGAAGTGCCCAACCTCCCTGTACTTTATTTACTAGTTTTTAAATGCTGAACTGATAATAACAGATTGCAGAGCAAATTAATTTCAGCATATGTTTGTCTCTTGGTAGATTATGTTCAGTGAAGATTAAATTCTAGACCCGTTTCCCTGCTACTCAGAACATTTCTGGACTACTTTCCCCAAGTGCTTAATCAGGAGTGTTCAAGAATTACAAACAAATGTTGCCATTGGCCTTGACAAAATGATGCTAAGTTATGCTGCCTTAAGACTACCCAGCATTTTCTCTTACCCATGGTCTGGATTGACCAAATCACTGCTTTTCTTCAATGGATTTTATGTTAAACTTCACTTCAATGTGGATTTACCTCACAGAGAAGAGCTTTCCGAAAAGATCCACAGTAAGAGAGATTAAAACAGAAAGCAGAGTAGTTACACTGTGGTTGCGTCTTAACCAAGATTAAGTTGATTCAGACACAGCTCTTTGGAAAGAGAGCTTACGCATAAAGTAAGATATAATGATAAGTGTGCCGTGCTTGTGGCTGTTTATTCCAGCTCAGAGCCCACCTCTTTCAAAATGCTTCACATCCTACTCCAACTGAAAGAAAATTCTCCTCCCTTCTGGTCTTCTGTCGCATAGTAGGAAAAGCACCCACTGGTCCTTTGTGTATTCGTTTGCTAGGGCTGCATAACAAAATATCACAGACTGGGTAGCCAAACAACAGTTCTAGAGGCTGGAAATCCAAGATCAAGGTGTCAGCAGGTTTGGTTTCTGGTGAGGCCTCTCTCCTTGGCTTGCAGATGGCAGCCTTCTCATTGTGTCCTCACGTGGCCTTTTCTCTGTGTACATTTATTCCTGGTGTCTCTTCCTCTTTTCAGAGGGCATCAGTCAGATGGGATAGGGCCCCACTCTAACAGCCCCATTTCGACTTAATCGCCTCTTCAAAGACCGTATCTTTACATACTTTACATTCTGAGCTACCAGGGATTGGACTTCAACACAGAAATTTTGGAGGGAAACAGTTAAGCCCTTTGCATGCATTTTAGAATATTAGTAGGTACCTGATGTGTCTCTCCTCAACCTGACTGCAGGCTCCCTGGATGAAAGGCCCTGTTTAAGATTCTGTGTATCTCCTGCAATCAATGGCTCGATGGGTCTTCCTGATACTATTGAATGTTGTTCACATTTGCCCTGATGCAGATATATTTTGAAGGAGAAAAAAATCAGCCACGGCAGCTTCGTGTCAGTGACTGGGCTAGATGATTTCCCAGATTGCTTACAAATCCCGTGACTGTTCATGCCCCATCACCATCCGTGTGGCTTCACAAAAAATTCTCCTCTCTACAGAGTTTTAGTCATTTGCTTAATTTCTTACAGTTAGACCTCCCAAGAGGTGCCAGTCTTAACTTTGGCTAATTCCCTATGCATGTCTGCATCTGGCAGTCCCTGAGATCCTGACCTGACTCGGACCTGGAAGCCGAGGAAACAGGCTCAGGGCAGTGCAGTGGGTTGCCTGAAGTTGCCCCAAGAGGACTCCAACCAACTTTTTCCAGCTCCAAGGCCAATACCCTAATATTCCTCATTATGCAAAAATAAGAACACCAAGGGCTTTATGTCTTATGGGCAGTAATTTATGTAATGAAGTGAGATCATAGTCTCTCTTATGAATGCTGATGAACCTTATAACAGCGTATCTTTTAGTACCAAAAGGATCCAGCATACTTCTTTTGTTGATTCATAAAATGCTCAAATGCTCAAACCGTATGTTTAAGTACAACTCCCAATGGATATATCCTTCCTTAAATGAAAACAGAGGAATTTTTCAACATCAGGTGGGACAATAAGCATGATATTGGGAGGAGTAATCTAAATGTAGCCACGAGTCGCTTCCAGGGCGGTGGAGATGATACCAGCCTCATGGCCTGGCACCTCCCAGAGGTGCCTTCTCTATCACGTTCACGCGGTAGGTACAAGACAAATCAAACCCAGAGACACGTGCACGTGAACATGAGCCTTGCTAGACACGTTCTGTGTACAATATCACTTCTATAAAAGTGGGAAAGCCAGTGTAAGCATCGAGTAGGCTTTCAAATGAAGTAATGCATTCAACATCTAAAACTTTGTAAGCGTAATGTGTATGGAGCCCTTGTGGCTTCCTCGGGGGAGACTGAAGGTGAGAATTTTGCCAAACGCCAATGGGCACTGCCCATCCCACCATGGGAAGGTCTCTTCTGTCATGACTGGACAAGTGGAAACACCCCGAGCTTGAAAAGAAGGTTCGCCTCTGCGTGACTGAGGCCTCGCAACCATCATTCCCCGTGCCAATATCAGGACTGTGGGTCTGACAAACAAAAGGCCATGTCCTTGGCTTGGTTTCTATGGGGAGGCTGTAACGGTCCCCTTTTACTCACTGGAGGCTGGCTTTCTCAAATGGATTTTGTTCATTTTCCACTCAGATTGAGAAAACTGCACGTGGCAGTTTATGAATTGGGCCTCCCAGCAAGTCTCTGAAGGACAACAGGAGTGGGGGTGGCCTGCATGCGGGAGCCTCCCTGCACAGAACTGAGGTCGGGCTGTGGCACACAATAACATCTATGTGTGACCCAGCAGCCTGCAGACCTACTCCCTGCGAGGAGAGACACATGCCAAGCAAGGACGAGAGGACTTTTGTTCATCCTTTTTATCTTACACTTGCTGGTTGTTTGTGGCGGGGGCGGGGCGGGGGGGATTAAAAATAAGCAAATAAATTCCTTGCTTGTGTGTCATCTGGATTTTTTTTTCTCCCCATGCTTTCATGTCTAACTCTCCAAAGTATCTTCCCACCTTAATTTTATGGCATTTTTATATACACATGCGTCCAGGACCCGCGCATGAAGTCAGAGATATCAGTTTGTCTTCCAGACTCCTTTGGGTTTGCCGCTGCATGGAGATCCATAGTGAGATACAAGAGTTCTCATCCCCTTCCCATGAACATGATTTATAGAGTTCTCCCTGTGCTCAGAGCATATAGCTAAATCCTGCATAAGCAGCAATCACAGTGCATTCTTAACAGCCTCCCTGGACAGTTTGCTAAATTCTTTCTGAGAGCCTCTCGCTGGCCCTTACAAAGATTAGCGAAAAAAACAAACTGGAGGCTGGGAATCCAACTGTGTGAACAGAAAGTATGTTCCACTGCACTCATAGAGGATCAAGTTTGTGGAATCACACTGGGCGTTCTGGCTGTCCCAGATGAAGACCAATTAGACAAAAATCAGCTTTCCCAAACCCAAGCGCACTCTGGGTTGACTAGGGTTGTTTTCTTTTGTTTTGTTTTAACACATACTAAAAGTTAAAGGTGGGAATCTCAACTAAGTAACATTTTTCTTCTTCCCCACTTCATTTTACCTGGTCCAAGAAGACAAAAGAGGGGCCAGCGGCATTGCTAAGTAATACTTCAATGTACAACCTAAAAATTCTCTCTCAGTAATCCTGGAACCCCACGTATAGTTTTCAGAGTCTAGCACAATGACAAACAAGCTAAAATACCTCCAGGATGACAGATGACTGCAGAGCAAAGGGACAGAAGGAATTTGGTACAAACACACAAGGACCTGTTGACTTTTTAGCCTGAACTTAGAAAGTAGGGAGTTAACCAGAATTTTTGTTTGTAAAGCAAACAACTACTTTTAAAATCCTCTATTCATGTGGTTCTCTGTTCTCCACATGGAGAATCCAAAACAGGTCCTTGGGATAACTTTTGGAGAACCACACTACTGTGGAAACAAAAAAAAAGTCTCAGCCAAGAATTTTGGTGTCCCAAAAGACCAGGGAAACCTGAACATTTAAATGAGACATTAATGCCAGGAGCTAACCGTTCCCTGTTGGACTCCAGCTCCCCGCCCCCCCCCCACCCCCCGAGCTCCACCAGCCAGAAGAGGACACAGTACTCACCAGTCATTAGGGTGTAGTAATTGGGGTAAGAGAGACTGGGAAAGTCTGGGGTCAAGTAATCCACTTTCACTCCCCTGCTCACAATCTCTTTGAAACCGGGCAAGGACTCCAGGGCCTCATCACTGATGTAGTCTGAGCGAAAACCGTCCAGCAGAAACACCAGGAGCTTCCGGCCAGCCGAGGCTGGCCGCACCAGGCTGAGCGCGAGGACCAGCAGGAGGGCCCCGAGCTTCGCTGCCATGCTGCCAGGAGCCTGCCCGCTCGGCTGGCACAGCCGTCCCCTTGCAAAGACTGAGGATGGAGAATCTGTAGCTATTCTCTCTTCTAGGGGCTGGACCTTGACTGCTGGCCTTCCTGAGCCAAGTTCACTTTCAGAATTTAAAGGTACAGCACCCCCTTTAAAAAACATCTATGCTCACCCTTTACTATAAAGACCAGAGACTAACTCCTCTGAGTCTCCAAACAACCCAGAATAAACACCGGGGAAGAGAAGGCAACATTATTATTTTGGGTGAGTGTTCCAGAAATACAAGAACCCACAGATAGGTAGAATTTTAGAAGATGACAGAAGTCAACACTAACTTTGCAGTTGGGCTAACCAAAGGGTGGAACCAAGAAGAACAATCTTTTAATTTGCTGCTATCCCACGTCTCTGCCCCACTTAAACTCTCCTACTGCCCTTTTCGCTTACGATTTAGGAACACGAACCTCCTAATTCGGTATATAAACAAGAGATGATAAAATTAGGTGGGCATATTTGTGAACTTTTCAGCAGTGCCTCTGTCATGCAAGCATTTAGAAACAAATTACTTGTCAATGTCTCAGCCACCTTTTTCCTATGCATCTATAAAAAAGTGTTTATTGTTGTATTCTTCAAGTTGTTGGTGTTCAAACCCATATGCAGGAGGAGGTGGGGCTCAGCAGAGCTGTGGAACTAGAGAAAAAGTTCCAGAGTTGAACAACAGGGGGTCGCTACTATCACATGGGTCCGAGGTAGCCCTGCCCCAAGACAGCAGCCATGAGATAGAGAGCAGGAGGACCAGAGTCCACGATGGAGAAGCAGATATAACCACGTGGGCTTCATGACAAGGAGGATTGGGCAGAGGACGGACTCGGAGGCTGGCCAGGAGATCAGGGAAGGGCTGCAAGGCGCAGGTGGGCTAGGCCTCCATCCAGATTGCCGGGGTTCCCCAGGGTGGGTCTTTCACTCGGCAGAAAATTAAATGGAAAGGCTTATTAAATGTGCGTAGCCCATAGTAAGAGCTTAACAAATGCTAGCTGTTATTAGCAGTACAACACTGCTCAGATTCCGCTGCAAGGCCCAGGGCAAAGCTTTACAGGGACCTACAGTAGCCAGCCACCAGCCACCCGCCACCCGGATCTCGGATCTCGGTCAGTTCTAAAATGCCTCCCCCACCCCTGCCCTCGGCGTGTGCCCTCTCTTCTCCTGTACTACTGCGTGTAGAGTCACGAGATCATTTCTAAACTGCACAGCAAAAGAGGAAACACATCGGCCCAATTACCATTCCTGCTTCAGCTGACTTAGACAAGGTTCAGACTTCATTTTTCTAACAAAATCAGTGATTTTTACAATTAAAAAAAAAAATGAGAAAACCAGGGGAGATTTTTCTTAATGTTTGTTAGTTTGAAAACATAATGTTATTCTTATTTCTTTGAGCTGTGGGTTATTACTGTTATTCTAAACAGAACAAAGAAGGAGGGAAGGGAAGGGAAGGGAAGGGAAGGGAAGGGAAGGGAAGGGAAGGGAAGGGAAGGGAAGGGAA
>NW_024412412.1:14866373-14931237 GCF_014898765.1 Herpailurus yagouaroundi
AAGGGAAGGGAAGGGAAGGGAAGGGAAGGGAAGGGAAGGGAAGGGAAATAAAGAGAGAAAGGAGATGGAGGAGGGAGGGAAGGTGGGCAGGCAGGAAAGACAGAAGACTGGGGGGAAAAAAGGAAGGAGAGAGAAAAGAAAGGGGAAAGGGACTGATGAGCTGGTGGTCTGTGCAGGCAGTGATGACACACATTAAAGACACTTTCCTCCTGTCCAAGGGTCCAAAGGTCCAAGGGTCCAAGGGTCCAAGGGTCCAAGGAGGCAGCAGACACAGTTAGATGCGCTGTCAGTTCCTGAGCAGTTCCAGGGTTGTGGACTGGGGGGGGGGGGGGGTGTAGTAGTGTCAGCCATGTGATTTGCCTTGGGGTGGCCCCTGGGCTCACTTGGGGAAAGGTTAAGGACTCCAAATTGTCAAGATGAATATAAATGGGGCATCCACATTCCTGGGCCGCCATTGGGAGACACAACCCAAAATATGGCTCCCTCAGTGTTCACAGATCCCCAGAGGTTCCCAAGGCTCCACGGACAGTGCTGTGAGGTATCTGGGCGGGGACACTGCTGATGTGCCCTATATTGTTTTACGATGATCTTATTGCTTTACGATAATGTTTAGACAGTTTCTCTGAAGTTCTAGGTCAATAATTTATTGGAAATAAGCATCCTAAATAAACATACCCATATAGGAAGAAAGAAACAAACACATGGGATGGAATTCAAACTAAGGAAATCCCAGCATGGCCTACAGTAGGACTCCTCCTAGTCTTCTATGTTCTGGTCTGGAAAAGGTTGGAAATAAAAGGTAAAAGGCAATAGATGAGAAAGTGTGGTTAATATTAACTGCTCAAAGTCTTATGGTCCAAAGTCTTACGTGTCTGTTATCTGGATGAGATTACTGGAGGTGTCTATCAACACCTAATACTTAACAGAACTGCTTGGTACTTGTTTTTCAAAGATTGACAAGGCTGTATGGTCATCGTCCACAGGGGTTTAACACAGACAATACAGAAAAATGAAAAATCTCCTCTAGAATTTAGAACCACCTTTGTGTTGAAAGCTTTGTGTAGTTGCTAGTGACATGCATGAGTTCTCAGGAGTATGCTGCCCAGATCTGTCAGTACTCTGGTGCCTCGCCTCCATGGAGAGAGACAGGTGATATGGAAGAAGAGACCGAGGCTTTCAGAAAGAAGACATGATTCCGTGGCCTGGATTCTGGCATTAAGCAACTGTGTGATTCTGGGGGAGTCGGCCTTTCCATGCTTTAGTTTTCTCCTCTGAAAAGGGACAAAAACTTTAAGGTCCTTTCCAGCTAAGGATCTGAATAGACATTTTTCCAAAGAAGACAAACAGATGGCTGACAGGCACATTAAAAGATGCCCAATGATCACTAATCATCAGGGGCATGCAAATCAAAACCACAGTGAGATATCACCTCACACCTGTTAGAATGGCTAGCATCGAAAAGATGAAAAATAACAAGTGTGGGTGAGGATGTGGGGGAGGAAATAAAATCACTGTCTCAAAGAGACAGCTGTACCCTCACGCTCACTGCAGTATTATTTACAATAGCCGAGATATGGAAGTGTCCATCGATGGATGAAAGGATAAAGGAGACATGGTATGTATACATATATACATATACAATAGAATATTATTCAGCCATGAGAAAGAAGGAAATCCTGCCATTTGCAACCATCCAACATGGATGGACCTTGAGGACATTATGCTAAGCAAAATAAGTCAGACAGAGAAAGACAAACAACTGTACATTCTCACTTGTATGTGGAATCTAAAAAAACCCAAAATCATAGAAACAGTAGAATGATAGTTGCTGGGGGCTGGCGGGTGGGGGAAATGGTGAGATGTTGGTCCGAGGGTACAGATTTCCAGTTATGAGAAGAGATGAGTAAGTTCCAGGATCTAATGTACGAATACGGTGACTACAATTACTTGTATACTTGTATACTTGAAAGCTGTTGAGAATGTACATCTTCAATGTTATCATCACACACACACACACACACACACACACACACACACACACAAGGGTAATTATGTAAGGTGATAGAGGTGTTAACTAACCTTATTGTGGTAATCATTTTGTAATATATATGTGTTTTGAATCAGAGAGAGAGAGACAGAGAGCATTTTGGAAAGTATGACAGTTAAAGGTGAAAAGGAGTCAAAGGTGGTATTAAAGAAAGTGCATACAACAATATTCTATTTGTTCCTACCAGAAAAGTAGTCTTTGTCCACTTTTTAAATGCAAAAGGTCTCCAGGAACATACTCCCTCTACAAAAAGCAGATAACTAAGCAAGAATATAAGTGGAATATCTAGAAACTATTAGTCTGAGTCCTCAGCTCATGCTTTGGCACAACCTGCTGTTTCAAGGTGAGGATCAGGGTCCCTCTCTTTACTCCTGTTAGCAGTCACCGAGCGAGAACCACTATCAGCCTTTGGACAGAGTCCCAGACTCATAGCTACTGTGGTGGACACCTGGTCTCACTCTCTATAGTACAGACAGGGTTGAACCCATCCCACCAAAATTCCAGTCAGTAAGACTGGGTTATTAATATGTAGCTTTTAAGGTTCCTCAACTGATTTTTGGTCAAAAGCCAGGCTTGGGAAACAATGCTGACAATGACAAGCAGCAGTGGGTGACCATGAGCAAGGTCATGTCATTACCAGGTTTACAGTCTAGAAAGCAGGCTCTGGAAGCCGTGTAGAGACAGTAACAGTGTGGGTAGAAGCAAGAATGACAATACCCACCCGCCTTGATATTAAGAACTGTAAACACATTAATTCATTAAGACCTTTTGATAATTTTGTAAGGTAGGTATTTACACCTCTGAAATACAAAGGAAATCGAGGTTCAAAGAACCCTAATGTCAAATAGCCTGAAGCATCAGAATTGAAATTCAAGCCCAGGTGTCTTTTATAGTCTTGTATTTTTTTGGATGGAAAAAAATTCAATTTTTGAAATTAGGAAGAAGAATCAAAGCCTTTGTGAAAGAAAAGAGAATAAATCCTGAGTATCTTTCATTTACCTTGATTAAACTGAGCAAATGAAATAGAAAATTACCACCATAATACTAAGGAAATAAATGTCACAGGCAACATCCACTGATGGAGGCTAAACTTAGTGGGAAAAAGTAAGGAAGTGTTCAAAAGAAGGAAAGGATGGGGCACGTCAAAGGGACACGGAGCCAACCTGAAAGGGTTCCCAATGACCAAAGCCATAACAATCTGAATCATAAACTAAGCAGTGCAATATTGGCATATTAACCCAAAGTATAAAATAAATGTATAAATCCATACCAGTATAGACAAACAAATAAATAAATGGTATGTATAACTAACTAACTAAATAAATAAACAAGCGAACAAGAGAGAAATGACAAATGTTTGTTACAAAAGAATTCCGAATAATACACATTGATAACCTCAGTCCGGGGGTGGAACTTGATCAAAGTTAGGCCAGACCTAGAAACTCACTTCCAAAGAATAGAGTAGGAAAAGGGAAAAATAACTTTGCAGTGGAGAAATCTGCCAGAGAGGACATTACCCAAAGTGATGAAGGTTAACATTACCAGTGATATCGTGTGGACATCATGCACCCCTGTCATAAGATCAGACAGATACTTTGCTCTGTGGTATTCTTTCCAAAAATCCAGAGCTCCAGTCTAATCAGAGGCAAAACACCAGACAAACCCAGATTACAGGATAATTGTCAAGTATTCCTTAAGAATGTCAAGGTCATGACAAACGAGGGAAGACCAACACACTGTCACAAATTAGAGGTGGTTGAGGCAACATGACAACTAAATGCAACATGACATGGGGGTCTGGATGGGCTCCTGGAGCAGAAAGAGACATGAAGGGGAAATTGGAGCATCCAAATTAAGTTCTTTAGGTAATAGTGTTGTACCAATGTTAGTTCGCATAACTGTACTCTGGTTACACGCGATGCTAACTTTCCGGGAAGTTAGGTGAAGGCTTATGGGAACACTCTGCGTTACTTTTGTAACTTTTCGGTAAGCCTGAAACCTTTCCAAAATTAAAAATTAAAAAAATTAAGTTGAAACTAGGAACCTAGTCATCAATAACAGGAATCTTGGGAAGAGAAAAGTGTTTTTTGACAACACAAACAACAGAGTAACAGCTGCCCTTTGTTTAGAAGCTGGGAGGGAAGGTTACCTCAAATACACGCAGACTACTACCAGTCCGTCTACGCTGACTCTGCATCCTGGCGTGGTAACATGCCTAAGTCTCCTTACAGAAACAGGCAAAAAAGATTTTCCATAGCATCAAAAGATTTGTTTGACTGGTTTCAATAAGAGAAAGCTTGTAACCCTGCAACCAAAAAAGCGTGTAAGAGAGATCACTGTGCTGTTCGACTCTAGTGCGCAAACACTGGTGCTATATCCCTCCGAGCCCTGGAGACATGCTCACGTGTCTGTCTGTACAAGGATAAAGGTACACAGATATTTCTTGCAGCAGTGTCAGTAATGGTAAAGAAAATCGGAAACCATCTAAATGTCCACTAACAAGGGTAGGAGCAAGTGATGTCAATATTCATAGAACAGGACATTCCACAGCTGTTCAAAGGAATGAACCACAGTGGTTCCCTACTGGAACCCATCTGCAGCTTTGCGTTCCGAGATGTGTTAGCTGTGGTCACCCGTGCTCGGGATGCAGATGGTCCTCCTTCTGACGGTGTCAGAAGGTCAGCGGTAGCCCGGCCTAACGCTGTGTCACAACACCCACATCACTCACCTTGCTTCATCCCACCATGCAGGCATCCTGCCATCCCCCAGCATCACGGGAAGGAGGATGATACAGGACAATAAGATATTTTGAGAAAGAGAGGGACCATATTCACATATGCTTTTATTCTAGCATATCAGTGTTCTACTTCGTTATTATTGTTGTTAATCTCTCACTGTACCTAACTTATAAATTAAACTTCATCAGAAGTGTGTTTGTATAGGATAGAACTTAGTACACACAGGGTTCAGAACTGTCTGTGGCTGGTTCTGGAACGTATCTCCTGCAGGTAAGGGGGGATGACTGGAGACTTAAACGTCTAGTTGTTGGATAGAGCTCAACAACGTTGAATGGGAAAAACAGGCTGCAGGTGGATACCAACAGTATAAAATATTAATATTAAAACATGCAGCACAATATATAATAGCACCAATATCAGGGGATTTGAAAATACCAAAATCAGGACTGAAGTTTCCCCTGGAAAAAAGACAGAAGAATGAAATCGGAGAGAACGATGCTGGGGGTTCTGACTTGGGGCTGTGATGTTCTATTTATTCAAAAAATAAACCAAAAACAAACAAACAAACAAACCCTGCGGTGTATATATTTGTGACAAAATGCTACAGTTTCACAAACCTGAAGGTTGGTAAGTGGGTGTCATTTATATTATGCTCTTGGATTTTCTGTAGGCCAGAAACATAACTTTTTTCAAAAAAATCAGCAGGTCTTGGTGATTAATTGAACATGTGGGTGGTAAGGGAGAGGGAAGGGTCCTGGATGAATCCCAAGGTTCTGCCTTAGATGACAGAGTGGTACCATTTGTCAAGATCGGTACTGTAGAGGAATTGCCATCTTTAAGCAATCACCTCGTCATATAAATCAGAAAAAAAAAGAGAGAAGTTAACCTAATTCAAACCATGATCCAAGGTAACAAAGGAACTTTATCTTCAAAATAGAACTAGGGAAGTGATCTCAGCACACCCGTCAAGAATGAGCAATTCTGAGTCCTGGCTCAAATACTCTTGTACAAATGACCTAATGTTCTGTCTTTACGTCTTTGCTGGATAAATAGAAATCATCATGTATGCAGAGGGAAGTAAAATGAATCATTTAATAATTATGCAACAGTCGAATGTAAACACTCACTTAAAGCAGATTGAAACTGCTCAGTGTTGTTGTTGTTGTTGTTGTTGTTGTTGTTGTTGTTGTTGTTAAGAAAACTGGAAAAATGGTTAGTCACAGCAGTGAGTATGTTTGAGTTTACATTAACCATGTGGAATACGAAGAGACAATACAGTAGCATGTGACTGAAAATGCCTTGACAAAAAGTTGCCACATCTTCTTGGCTGTGGCCAGATGGGAAGAACTGCTTTGAAAAAAGGAATTAGGCCCATGGAATTACAGGGCTATAAACTGGAAGGGACTGCAGAAATAATCCAACTGTAATTTCCTCATTTTGGAGAAGAAAGAGGTGAGTGTCGACTGGGTAATGGGACTTGGCCGACAGGAACGCAAAGCTAAATAAAGGCAGGGTTATCTCCCATATTAATGCTTTTTACATTTCCACTTTATTTATTCTGTGTCTCCTTCCACTCCACTCCCTTTTATTGTTTATTTGTCTGTCATATATTTATTACCTGCTTTTACTGGGTCAGGTCCACAATCCCTTATTTGAAACTCTTGGGGCCAGCTGTGTTTTGAAATTGTGGTGTTTTTCTGATTTGAAAAGGTAACATGATGCGTATAGAGTATGTTATATAAATACCTGCAGCATCTCCGGCATCACTCAATAACCAAGCCTGTTAACATTTCTATAGAAAATGTAGGGGCTCCTGGGTGGCTCAGTCAGTTGCTCATCCAACTGTTGATTTCGACTCATGTCATGATCTCAGGGTCATGGGATTGAGCCTCATGTGGGGCTCCTCGCTGAGCGTGGAGCCTGCTTAAGATTCCCTCTCTCTCCCTCCCTCTCTCTCTCTCTCTCTCTCTCTCCTCTCTCTCTCTCCCTCTGCCCCTCCTTCTCGCTCACGCTCTCTCCCCAGCCAAAAGAAGAAAAAGAGAAAGAAAAATGTATATACATTCATGCAAAGGGGGCTAAATAAATAAAAACCATAAGTAGCTTCACATTATATTAAGGTGAGTATATTCCACCAAGTTCAGGTAAGATCAGGATTTTCCCTGAGTAAGTTATCAAAATCTTTAAGTTTTCAGAACTTTGTGAACTCCAGAATTATGGATAGGGACATAAACTTGATGTTTTGGAGAAAACTCTAAGTGTTATTAGGTAAGGATACATATTCTGCTCTCAGTCTGTGGGGCTTGGCGAGGCCTTGTCAGTGTAGAGCATTGTTAGAAAGGACAGGCCATCCCTATGTCCTAATAAAATGCTCAATGCCATGAGAAGCTATAGAAGGTAAAAGTGCCTAGAAACAAGCATGAGGGAGGAATGAGTTGCTAATTTGGAAAGCCACAAACATGTATGTGATTGTCAATAAAGATATAATCACCAACTACCTTTGCTTACCTTTGCTCTGCAGGATATTAGTTTAAATCTCAGCAAAAGACTTTTGTCCTCTCTTGGACAGACCAAGCCCCTTCTAAGAATTCTCTTCTACATAGCTTTGACCAGTCCCTAGCCTCTACTGGAGGGCGGCCTTTATGTCAGCCATTTTTGTGTCAGTTGACTCTGTCCTGTGACCTAACCACAGCTTATTGGTCAAGGGTAGGCCCTTGACTCAATGGCAACTAATCTAACAGCTTGTGTAGGCCTCATAGGATACCATGAACATGGCCATAAGTTTCCTTCCTCTGGAAACTGCCACTTGGATTGGTGTCAGAGACATATGTAAGCTGAAGCCATGAAGAAGAAGAAGAAACCATAAATGAGCAGCGGAATCACGGTGGTAGAGAGGAGCAAATGAAGAGAGAGAAGCAGAAATAGATGTGGAAGATACTGTATATCCGTAAAAGAGAAACAGGATGTCTCCAGTCCTACTTCTGCCTTGGATCCTTGTCAGCTCCATTTCTAGTCCATGGTCTCCTTCCAACGAACCCCGTTCTCATAAGGGGATCGGAGTGGGACTCTGATCTTTGTACCAACAACCACCACTAAGGCTACTAGCTGCCAAGTCACACAAAGTACCTCTTTCCAGTCCAGGGTCTGACTAGTGGGGTCCAGAAAGAAGTTTCCAGTTTCCTTCCTGGAGAAATGTTCTTTCTTATTTAAATTCTAGTTAGTTAACCTAGAGCGCAGTATCAGTTTCAGGAGCAGAATTCGGTGATTCATCACTTACATACAACACCCAGTGCTCATCGTAACAAGTGCCCTCCTTAGTATTCATCACTCATTTCGTCCATCCCACACCCACCTCCCTCTATCAACCCTCAGTGTGTTCTCTATCATTAAGAGTCTCCCAGGGTGCGTGGGTGGCTCAGCTAGTTAAGCATCCAGCTCTCGATCCCAGCCCAGGTCTTGATCCTCTGGGTCATGAGTTCAAGCCCCTCGTTAGGCTCTGTGCTGGGCATGAAGCCTACTTTAAAAAAAATAAATAAATAAAATCATCCCTTACGGCTTGTTTCCCTCTCTCTCTCTTTTTCACTTTCCCATATGCTCATCTGTTTTGTTTCTTAAAGTCCACATATGAGTGAAATCATATGGTATTTGTCTTTCTCTGACTGACTTATTTTGCTTAGCATGATATACTGTAGCTCCATTCACACTGTTGCAAATGGCAAGATTTCATTCTTTTTGACGGTTGAGTAATATTCCATTGGGTATATATACTACTTCTTTATCATTCATCAGTTGATGGGACACTTGGGCTTTTTCTATAGTTTGGTTATTGATAATGCTGCCATAAATATCGGGGTACATATACCTCTTCGAATTTTTGTATTCTTTGGGTAAATACCTAATAGTGCCATTGCTGGATCATAGGGTAGTTCTATTTTTAACTTTTTGAGAAACTCATTGAGAAATTTTAAAGAATGTTAATTAAGTAGCTGCCTGAACCAGCTCAAGTGGCTCAGATCACCTAAGGGTATGCTCTCTAGGCCTATGTTTATGCAGTCAGAAGGTCTTAGGCTTGGTTTGACCCAAGCTCTCCCTTTATTTGAAGGGTCTGACCCAAAATGTCCAGCTTTTGGGAGCCTCTTCTCTGAAGATATACACGGATTGAAGCAATCTGCATCTATGCATTTATTGCAGAGTTCATATTGTTAAAAACAGACTATTTTGAACACCAAATGCTATCATTATGCAAAATTTGGGCAGCGCTTCTTTATGTTACATAAGAGCTAGATCTATATTTCACAGAGAATGGATATTCCAACCCAATGTATGCTGCCTGTGACAGAAGATGAATTTCAAATTTGGTTACAGGAGTAAGTAGAGAGGCGCCTGAGTGGCTCAGTCGATTGGGTGGCCAACTTCAGCTCAGGTCATAATCTCGTGGTTCACGAGTTCTAGCCCCGTGTCGGGCTCTGTGCTGACACCTCAGAGCCTGGAGTCTGCTTCGGAGTCTGTGTTTCCATCTCTCTCTGCCCCTCCCCTGCTCACACTCTGTCTCTCTGTCAAAAATAAATTTTAAAAACATTTTTAAAAATTAAAAAAAAGTAGAACTTCTATTTATGTTTTTAAATGTTTTTTATATTTATTTTTGAGACAGAAAGATAGAGCATGAGCAGGGGAGGGGCAGAGAGAGGGAGACACAGAATCCGAAGCAGAGTCCAGGCTCTGAGCTGTCAGCACAGAGCCCGACATGGGGCTTGAACTCGTGAACCACGAGATCATGACCTGAGCCAAACCCAGACGCTCAACTGACTGAGCCACCCAGGTGCCCCTAAATAAGTACAACTTTTAAAGAACCTGATGGGCTGTCATTTCTAGGAACATGATGGACTATATACCAGGACTGACCTGCTCGATGAAAGCAACTAAAACAAAAACAAAAACAAAGTGATTTCTTTAAAATATTTGTAAAATGCATTAATAATGTCACAAGAAAGAAAAGCTTCACTGGGGCCTAAAACCAAGTAAACACAAGAAGGCAGACTGGTCAGAATGCAAAATTAGCTTTGGACGTCTGCTTTTTAAAGTGCCACTCCCAGCAGGGAACAAGAGAAAAATCCTAGGCCAGATAAAGATGAAGCGGAATCGAACAGAATCATAAAGATGGGAGTCTAAGCAACAGATGAAAGACCATCATTAAAAACAAAACAAAAAAAACCATCACTGCCACTCTGAGAAAACAAGAAAGGAAAACTGCCTTTCTTGAAATTCTGGTGGGTGAAAAGTCCATGATAATTCTTAATGACAATCTAGCCCCTACATGAGTTTGCATCCCAATTTACACTGTTACAGAGGGAGACACAGAATCCGAAGTAACTGCCAGGCAAAGAATGTGGCTTCAAACTACCCCAAGCTGATAGTACCCACGGGTACCTGGAATTAGTAAATGCTAATCCTCCCTGAAGAAATTCACCTTGAACTTGAAACCCAAGGAATTCTCACCTATTCCAGGAATAGAACCTAGAGTAAACACACCATACACACACACACACACACACACACACACACACACACACACACACCCCTCAAGGAAACCAGGCATTTGGCTGAAAGGCAGCAGAAACAACAAACAGAAGAATCAGATATTGGAATTATCAGCTACACAATACAAAATAAACACACTTGACATGCTTAAGAAATAAAAGGGGATGAAAAATATGAGTAGGGAGTAAGAAAAGATTTATAACAGAAGCAGACATGAAAAAGAACCAAATAGAAATTCCACAACTGAAATGTAAAATAAACACAATTCCAAACTTAGAGGAAGTTTTATGAAAGATTAGACAAAGCCAAATAATGCACTAATGAGCTGGAAAAGAGAGCTGAAAAAAATATTCAGAACGCAGCACAGAAAGAAGAAAAGAAAGGAAATATGAAAGAATGGTTAGGAGACTTGGAGGAAACCAAACATTTAAGCAGAATTCCTAAGGTCAAGGAGGAAACGGGACAGGGTAGTCTTTGAAGAGATAACTATGGCGACTTTCCCAGAAGTGACAACTGTCAACAGCCTTTTTTTTTTTTTTTTTTTTACATTTATTTATATTTTTTTATTTTTTTTAATGTTTATTTATTTTTGAGGGACAGAGAGAGAGACAGAGTGTGAATGGGGGAGAAGCAGAGAAAGAGGGAGACACAGAATCCAAAGCAGGCTCCGGGCCTTGAGCTGTCAGCACAGAGCCCGACATGGGCTCAAACCCACAAACCATGAGATCATGACCTGAGCTGAAGTTGGACGCTGAACCGACTGAGCCACCCAGGTGCTCCAACATTTATTTACTTTTGAGAGAGAGAGAGAGAGAGAGAGAGAGCGAGCATGAGTGGGGGAGGGGCAGAGAGAGAGGGAGACACAGAATCCAAAGCAGCTCCAGGCTCTGAGCTGTCAGCACAGAGCCCGACACGGGGCTCGAACTCGTGAACCACGAGATCATGACCTGAGCCGAAGTCAGACGCTTAACCGACCAGGCCGACCAGGCCACCCAGGCGCCCCCTGTCAACAGCCTTCTGATTCACGATGCCAAATAAGTTCCAAATAGGTAAATAAAAAGTAATACTTATGGATAAACCCAGAGGGCATTATGCTAAATGAAATAAACCAGACATAGAAGGACAAATACTACATGCCCTCAGTTACATGTGGAATCTAAAAAAAGTTGAATTCATAAAAGCAAAGAGTAGAACAGGGGTTGGTGGGGCCTAAGGGGTGGGGAATATGGGGAGATGTTGGTCAAAGGGAAGAAACTTTCAGTTACACAGGATGAGTAAGTTTTGAAGATCTAATGTACCGCGTGGTGACTGTAGTTACTAGTACTGTATCATATACCTGAAATTTGTTAAAAGAATAGATCTTAAGTGTTTTCACCACACACACACACAAACATGATTATTACGCGATGTGATGGATATGCTAACCAGCTTAATTGTGGTAATCAATTCACAATGTTCACCCATCTCAAAACATCACGTGGTACACTTTAAATGCATACAGTTTTTATTTGTCAATTATACCTCCATAAAGCCAAGGGCAGAAGAAAGTAATAGACATGTAGGCAGATCATAGTGAAGTTACAGAGCATCAAAGACATGTTAAAAAGCAGACATGGTAAAAAGGAGAGATTACCCAATCAAACAGAAAGGAGAATAACAAAGTACTTCTTGACAGCAACAATAGAAGCCAGAAGACAATGGAGCAATGTCATCAAGGTACCAAATAAAAAATAACAATCAACCTAAAATCAGGGGAAATAACTTTCAATAACGAGAGCTTTTGCTCATAATGAGAGGCTGTTGACGGTTGTCACTTCTGGGAAAGTATTTGCAGGCAAGTAAAGACTGATAGTTTGCCTCACAGACTCTCATCAAAGGAAACTCTAAAGGATGTGCTTTATCCATGGGGCAAGTTGCCCAATTAGGTTTAAGATGTGAGAAAGAATGAAAAACAAAGAAATAATGAATATGTGCCTAAACCAAAAGAATTTGGTAGAGAAAACACTATTGATAGCAAGATCTCATGGGGTCAAAATTAGAAATAAATTTAACAATTATATATCAATTGAAGAGGACCTAAGGTCATGTCTTTGGTTCCCTTTTTAACAAAATATTTTTTTAAATTTATTTATTCATTTTGAGACAGACAGAGACAGCACAAACAGGGGAGGGGCAGAGAGAGAGAGAATCCTAAGCAGGCTCCATGCTGCCAGCACAGATTCTGATACAGGGCTCGAACTCACAAACCATGAGATCATGATCTGAGCCGAAGCCAAGAATTGGACACTTAATTGACTGGGCCACCCAGACACCCTTGTTGGTTTTCTTTTCAACTGAGTGTGTCATATTAAATTTTGTAAGTATGGATTTAAAATATAGAAATGTAAGCTAGCAGGAGAGAGGGAAAAGTGAGGGAAAATAACCAATCCAAAACAAGAAAAGGGAAAGAAAACAACAGAAAAATGTTGAACAATAGGAACATCATGGGCAAGAAAACATGGTGACAGAAACAAATCCAGGTGGACTATTACTTACAATGCTAGGACTAAATTCTCCCTTTAAAAGCAAAGATTATCAAATTGGATTTTAAAAATATACCTATATGCCATCTTGATGAGGTCCCAATAGTTCATATTTGCTTTTGTTTCCCTCGCCTCCAGGGATATGTCTAGCAAGAAGTTGCTTTGGCCAAGGTCAAAGAGGTTGCTGCCTGTGTTCTCTTCTAGGATTTTGATGGTTTCCTGTCTTACATCTAGGTTTTTCATCCATCTTGAATTTATTTTTGTGTATGGTGTAAGAAAGTGGGCCAGTTTCATTCTTCCACATGTCGCCATCCCAGTTTTCCCAACACCGTTTGTTGAAGAAACTGTCTTTTTTCCATTGGATATCCTTTCCTGCTCTGTCAAAGATTAGTTGGCCATACATTTATGGGTCCATTTCGGAGTTCTCTATTCTGCTCCATTGATCACTGGGTCTGTTTTTGTGCCAGTACCATACTGTCTTGATGACTACAGCTTTGTAATATAGCTTGAAATCCTTCTGCACAGCGAAGGAAACAATCAACAAAACTAAAAGGCAATCAACGCAATGGGAGAAGATGTATGCGGATGACATACCGGATAAGGGTTTAGTATCCAAAATCTATAAAGAACTTATCAAATTCAACACCCAAAAAACAAATAATCCAGTGAAGAAATGGGCAGAAGACATGAATAGACACTTTTTCAAAGAAGACATCCAGGTTGCTAACAGACACATGAAAAAATGCTCAACATCACTCATCATCAGGGAAATACAAATCAAAACCACAGGGAGATACTGCCTCACACCTGTAAGAATGGCTAAAATTAACAACTCAGGAAACAACAGATGTTGGTGAAGATGTGGAGAAAGGACAATACTTTCGCACTGTTGGTAGGAATGCAAACTGGCACAGTTACTCTGGAAAACAGTTTGGAGGTTCCTCCAAAAGTTAAAAATAGAACTACCCTATGACCCAGCAATTGCACTACTAGGTATTTATCCAGAGGATATGAAAATGCTGATTCAAAGGGGCACATGTACCCCAATGTTTATAGCAGCACTATCAACAATAGCCAAATTATTATGGAAAGAACCCAAATGTCCATTGACTGATGAATGGATAAAGAAGATGTGGTATATACATACAATGGAATATTACTTGGTGATCAAAAAGAATGAAATCTTGCCATTTGCAACAACATGGATGGAACTAGAGTGTATTGTGCTAAGTGAAATAAGTTAGAGAAAGACATATATCGTATGATTTCACTCATGTGGAATTTAAGAAACAAAATAGATGAACATAGAGGAAGGGAAGGATAAGTAAAATAAAAAGAGAGTAAGGCAAATCATAAGAGACTTTTTTAAAAAAAATTTTATTTATTTATTTGGACAGAGAGAACAAGCAGGGGAGGGGCAGAGAGAGAGGGAGAGAGAGAATCCCGAGCAGGCTCTACACTATCAGTATGGAACCCGATGTGGGGCTCAAACCCATGAACCGTGAGATCACGGCCTAAGCTGAAATCAAGAGTCAGACACTTAACTGACTGAGCCATGCAGGCACCCTGTAAGAGATTCTTAAATACAAAGAACAAATTGAGGGTTGCTGGAGGGGGGGGGGGGTGCCAAGATGAGCTAAATGGGTGACAGGCATTAAGGACAGGACGGTGCTTGTTGGGATGAGCACTGGGTGTTACATGTAAGTGATGAATCAGTGAATTCTCCTCCTGAAACCAATACTACACTACATGTTAACTAACTTGAGTTTAAATAAATAAATACATACATAAATGAATAAATAAATGTGTGCCAATTATAAGAATATCAGTTAAAATATAAGGCTATAGTAATGTTGAAAATAAAAAGGTAGTACATAGATTCTAAACAAAAGTCAACAGATGTAGCTATATTAAAACCAGACAAAATAGAGTTTAAGGAAAAATCACTAGAGAAGAGAAGCTGCATAATAAAAAAAATTTAGTTTGCCAGGAAAACAGATCAATTCCAAACTTCTAATAACTTATAATATAGTCTGCAAAAATATAAATAACTAACAGAATGATGAGAAATTTAAAAATCTACTCTACAATGGGAGATTCCAAAATACCTCCCCAAATAATTGACGGTTCAAAATCATTAAGGATGGATGTTTGACTAGCATAGTCAACAGGAATCACCTAATGGACACATACTTAACACTGCACCAAACAAGCAGAGAATTCATATTCTTTCCAAGCACACGTGGAACATCTGTGCAAAATGGGCCAAAAAAAACTTACTCAACAAATCTCACAATCTGATACCACACAGCCCATATTATCTGGCCACAACCTAATTACATTTTAGATCAACAGTAAAAAGATAACTTTCTAATTATTTTTCTAATGATAACACTCCAGATTACACATGTCTAGCAACAAAGAAAATGTTGAATAATTCATGAATAAAGAAGAAATCATTATGAGAATTCTAAAATGTTCAGCTTGGAATGATAATATTGATACTACATGATAAAACGTGCAGATGCAGCTAAAATAGTAGTTATAGGGAAATTTATAACTTTAAATATTTATATTATAAAATAAGAAGGTTTAAAAATGAATACTCTAAGTACCCAACCTGAGAAAGTAGAACTAGAACAGAATAACCCCAGCAAAAGCAAGAACAAAGAAATAAAAAGAGCCAAAATTAAAGAAATAGAAATGAACACAAAACAGAAGATCAACAAAACCAAAAGTTGGCAAGCTCAATAAAAAAGAGAGGGAAAGAGAGCATGTACACAATTAGGCAATGATAGAAATGGAAAGAGAGACAGAAGTACAGATCCTGTAGTGATCAAAACCTAAACAAGATGTCCTGAACAACTTAATGTCAATAAAGTTGAAAACAGAGAAAACTGCCACATGTTTAGAAACTTGTAACCTACCAAAATCAACTCAAGAATATTTGGTTCTTACCGGTGGTGAACAAAGTAAAACACAGTAAAAAAAAAAAGTCTATACTAAACTTATAGACTTGTCAGATCACTATGCTAGACCCCTGAAACTAATGTAATATTATGTGCCACCTGAAAAAGGAAAAATTAGGTTATAATAATACCTGAAATTAAATAATAGAGGTCAGATAGAAAATAGACACTATAACAGAAGAAAAGATGCTAAAAATCCATGCTATATAAAATTTGAAAAGGACAATAAAAATCCTTATATATTATTATTTTTTAAACTGATAGTTCTGTTCACCAACAAGGCCTAGAAGCAATGTCATCTTAGTAGCAATGAGTTTGGGGGGTAGAGGCAATTAAGTGGGGGTGTCTCCCCACTCAAGCTCAGTTTTTTTTTTTTTTTTTTTTTTTTTTTGGATGGTTTCAAGGTAAGTGCTACTTGGTAGCAAGAGAAAAAAATGAACTGAGCTCTGAGGACAATGATTTAAAGACCAGCATCTGCAGGTAAAATAATTACATGTCAGTCAAGATCCTTGACTGTGGTTACTTGTTCATGACATTGACAGACTAAAATAGATTGACATCTTTTTATATTTTTAAAAGAATTATACTGCCAAAGAAACCACAAACCTGGCAAAAGCCTGTGACAATTCAAACCCATAAATCATTCCACAGGCCCTTGAAAATGTACAGACAGGAATTGGGTGGTGAGCACCATACAGCCTAAAAAAGGGAAGACTTGTCACACCTGCTTCAAATGTGGCCAAAAAGGAAAGTAGACAAGAAGGAACCTTCCAGAGAAAGAACTGGAGCCAGAGAGATTGGTGGCCAAGGGAGTTTCTTCCAGAGGAGAGCTGGAGATGCCAGGTGGGCTGATCACAGAACTCACTGCACATCACGACAGCGAGATTACTCTGTGCAAACACTCCCTGCAGGACCTGAAGGCCCCGTACAATGGCTGCTGTGCATTTCCCTTCTGCCATATCCAATGGGAGTCTGTACTGTGGTGGTCTTGTTCCTACTCCACCACGGGGGAGGTAGGCAGGCAGACAACTTGTCTTTCGGTTGCTGGACCACAAGGAGGCCCAGTTGGACCTGTTCAAAGGACTCTCCATCACCCGGAATTCCTGGACCATGAATTGGATGGCACTCTGGTTTGTTTCCCTTTGGGGACAGGTGTATTTCTTCTCCATGTGAAGAAGGGTGTGCATGAGGAAATTCGTAGCTAGAAACGTTGACTGGAGCTGGAGCTACTAAACTGTCCCCTGACGTCTGGTCTCCTCTTCTTCAAAGTTTTAGCAAGCATAGTGCCTCCCTAGCTAGAGACCCTCTTTCCTAGCCTCCATTGCAGGCAAGAGAGGCCATGTGACTAGATTTGGGATATAAGTAGAAGTTACATCTCCTTGAAGGCAAAACTGTTCACTTTGCACTTCTTCTTTCCACCTTCCCATGGAAGGAGAAAGGAACAGCCACAGTGGATCCAGAGAGAAGAGCTCCATAGCTGAAAAGTCCCACCAGCCTGAATTCCTAAATGATCTTGTGAAGCAAGGCCAGTCGGCCATCCCCAACCCTTTGAAGGTTAATGAGAAAAAGAAGAATTATCTTCTATTTTGTTTAAACCATTCTATTTTGGCATCTCTTTGTTATGACAAAGAGATGGGCCTCACACTTAGATACTGTTTCCATATAGCCAATATTTTAAAAGAATATACATTTTGTTTGCAATGCCTTTGATCCTCATATATTTTTACATTTATCTACCCTGTTTTCTATTTCTAAGGCATGGCGAAAAATAACAGGACTGGCTTCTCAAAGATTTGTTATAAATTTACAATCACAATTGAGGCCCTTCTACCTCCTCAAACACATTAGCAACATGGCACATCCCTATCACTAAGAGTGGTCTTGCAACAATGCTTCCAGGAATGAATCAAAAATCTCTGTGTATGCGTGTGAGAGAGAGGGGAGGAAAGCATGTATTATTATCTAATAAACCCTCAAGTGTCTGAAATCCATCACAGAGAGCTTTGGGCTAAAGTCATTCTGTCTCATTCCTACCGGGTCCTATCTGCAGTCACTATATTTCTGACATGACTCTCTGATCTCTGTGCCTGATATTTCTCCATAGTGCCTCAATTGGGCTCATGTGATGACCATAGTAGCCATTTAACCCACAGAAAGCAACCTCCTTATTACAGAAGTTGCATTTTTTAAACTATGAGATGTCAGGAGCAAATCTCGAGTAAGGGAACTCAGAACTCTCTAACAGGGAAAATGTACTTGGTTCCCATTTCAGAACAACATTGTCAGATGACGCAATGTTGCAACAGGGCTTGTCTGGGTGAGCAGTGGCCACTAATTTAGACCCTACATGACAGCACTTGTAGACTTGAAATCTTTGGGATTCGATGCCTTTACATAGTGTAAGTTCTTTAAAAAAAAAACAAAACAAAACAAAAACAAACAAACAAAAAAACTTATTTTGAGAGACAGAGAGAGAGTTCGTAAGCACAAGATGGGAAGGGGAGGAGAGAGAGGAGAGAGAGAATCCCAAACACTGTCAGGGAAGAGCCTGATGTGAGGCTTGATCCCATGACCCTGGGAACATGATCTGAGCTGAAACCAAGAGTCTGATGCTTAACCGACTGAGCCACCCAGGCGCCCCTATAAGTGTAAGTTCTGACATTTATTGGACATTCTGTCCACAAAGTTTCCCTTCAGGGAGAAGAGACAGAAAATTTTTTAAATTTTAAGCTGCCAGTGCATAAGTAAAAAGGACACTTGCCTTAGGAGAGTATGGGTGACTATCGAAGAGGGAGCCAAGGGGATGATGGCGAATGCTGATCACTGAGGCCTGTACTAGGCATGACTGTGGGAATTTCCCCTTCATTGTCCACCTGGTAGGTCAGCCCTGGATACTGTTTTTAAATATAAACAGTGTTTTCATCCATCTACACCCACAGACACGAGAAATGGCTTCAGTTCTTCAAAGAGTTGTCTCCCTCTAGTGGCCAAAGATTTTTCTTAAAAAAGACTCAGGCCGTAACGCAGCCTGGGTCCACTAAGAACACAACACCTTTACATTCTTGTGGAGAATGTGTAAATAATCCTTGAATTTGGAAATATCGTTATCGCATTTAATTTTATAAATATATTCACCATAAATTCCGGAATGATAATATCAATTTTCAAAGGGCTATTAGGGGAACTAACCTGAGCTCATTAAATAAAATCAACAGGGGAATGTTGTGATGTTGCAGCTGGGAAGCAGGTTAGGCTCACTTGCTGGCGAGACAGTGGCTTTGGCACAGTAGCACAGAAGTAAAATGGCAAATGATTATATGTCGCAGACTCTCACTATCATTCGCAAATAGTTGAAACCAAGAACCTTCAAATCTTCAGAGGTCAAGACTATGGCTGTAGGGACTGCTCCTGACAAAGTGGGGTTGCACTGGGGTAGACAGAATAATGGCTCCCCCAAAGATGTCCTTGTTCTAATTCCTGGAACCTATATGTAAGGTAGGTTCCGGGGCCAAGTGGAATTAATGTAGTGGATGGAATTAAAGTTGCTAGGGAGGGGCATCTGGGTGGCTCAGTCAGTAAAGCATCCGACTCTTGATTTCAGCTCAGGTCATGATCTCAGGATTCGTGAGATCGAGCACCGTGCAGGGCTCTGCACTGACAGCAGGAAACCTGCTTGAGATTCTCTCTCTCTCTCTCTCTCTCTCTCTCTCTCTCTCTCTCTCTCTCCCTAAGCCTCCCCTGCTCACACACATTCTCTTTCTCTCAAGATAAATAAATACACATTTTTAAAAAGCTGCTAGGGAGAATTTCCTGGACAATGAAATTATAAGGGTCCTTGAATGTGAGAGAGGGAATAGAAAAGAGGTTAGAGTGATGTGTTGTGAGAACTAGAAGAACCTGAACCAATGTCTCTGGCTTTGAAGAGGGAGGAAGAGGGCACGGGTCAAGGAACCAGAAGCTGGAAAGATCAAGGAAATGGATTCCCCCCGAGAGTCTCCAGAAATGAACACAGCCTTGCCAACACCTTGATTTCAGCCCTGTGAGATTTTAGATTTCTGACATCTAAAACTGTAAGATAATAAATGTGTATAAGTTTTAAACCCCTAAATTGGTAGTAACTTGTTACAGCAGCAAAGGGAAACTGATACATGCCCTAACTTCTTTCCTGGAGGAAATGCGAAATACCGTCAGACCTTGAATTTATCTATTCAGAAATGACCTGCTGCTAAGCCTTGTACCATGGGCTCCGAAGACTCAAATCTGACTGAGATTCAGGTATGAGAACATGGACCCCCCCAAAGAGGACACTTATTCAGTGCTCCTTCCCACATTGAGATGGGATGGTCCTGACATTCTCCCTAAGGCTGGCCAGGAGCTGAGCACATTGGCAAGCGCCATAGGTGTCTTCTCTTACAGAATGAGAGGGTTGGACTAAAAAACCTCGTTGGTCCCGTTCAGCTCTACAAATTCTATGGAACTAGAGTTCTCAGCTTTTCAAGCGGTTGACAAAGTAACACTGATACTTTTGTTTCTGCAATTCCGTCTGTTCCATGCGGACTTGCATCAGAGCAAGAGCTGGGGCTTCTGGTAGAAGTCTTTTCTAGCCATTTAGCTGGATGGGCACCCCTGCTCCCTGCTGTGAGGAGGAAAAGGGGAGAAAACAGTGGATGTTCTTCCACACTATCCCTAGTCACACCCCCCACAAAGGGCTTTCCTTCAGCTTCTCCTGAGCCCGCAGGAAGGTAGCCACCACAGGCTCACAAGTTCACACAAGCTGCCTGAGGGAAAGTGTGAGCACAAGTGCCCTGCATCCAGACAGGCTGCTGGGGACCAAAGGCTCTGAAGTAGGGGACGAAGTTTGTGGCCACTGCGCACGGCAGCCTTCCGGCTGAACCTTCCCCCGGAACAGCATTACGCCTTGGGCTTCCTTAACTGAGTCCCCAATAAGCTGGAGGCTTTGGGCCTGCGAAGTGTGGTACTGTATTTCACTAAACTCCAAGATGCCAAATCACCACCGCTGTGCTGATTAAGGATTTCTTAAGGGTGGGAGGTTCCCAGAATGAGGTTCCAAGCTGGCCTATGCACCACGACAGCCACACATAAGGCGGGGGCTGGGGCTCCAGCATGGTTTTTGCGAGGAGCCTCTGCCATTTGCTTTTAGCCATCTTTTTTGAGGGCTTTGCGGTTGAGATCTCACTCTGCCTGCACGGTCGGTAAATATCCTTTGCCGGCTTCATTCCAGGCTTAAAATCAGTGGGGAAAAGTTTACTCGTGGGCTTGAGGCGACTGCATCTTGTTTCTATGGAAACCCAGGCTGCTCCATAAGCCCAGTTGTACATTCCTACTGCCCAGCCCCTTTCACGGGCAACTTTCAGGTAGACTGTCCCCTTCCCTGGGTAATAACTTTTGCCTTTCAGAAGCCGAAGTGGCTTCGTGGGCGCACCCAAGCCTGACCGTAGAGTGCTATGATTGACTGGCAATGCCTACCCCAGACATGGGCCACATGTTCCCCCGAAATTAAACACTGTATGTCCACTCCAGAGCAAAGCAGTGCAATAAGTCTGTCGTTCACATGGGCTTCTGGGAGCTCACATCCAGGGATCAAGCAAGAATGTCACAGGAGTTGCTTCTGATCCACCCAGGGCACAGCAGCCCTCTAGAGCCAGGTTCCCCTGGGGCATGGGACTAGTGTCCCATTCCTTCTGTCTGGGGTAAGCGCTAGGCTTGTCTTGAGCACTTGATATAAAACATTCAGAGGTGGCCCCATCCTTAAATGGGGACCCATTCTGCAGAGAGCAGGGGCAGAGAGTATCTGATTTCCCCTCCTTGGAGCTTGGGACTCCAAAAATAGTAATTACAAGTTTTGTTGTTGTGAGGCAGCTGGGTGGCTCAGTCGGTTAAGTGCCTGACTCTTGATTCCAGCTCAGGTCACGATCTCACAGTTCATTAGTTCGAGCTCCACATCTGTCTCTGCTCTGACAGCAAGGAGCCTGCTTGGGATTCTCTCCCCCTCCCTCCCTCTCTTTCTCTCTCTAAAAATAAATAAATAAACTTTTTTTAAAAAAAAAAAGGAAGTTTTGTTGCTGCTGCAAGCAAAGGAAAGCTGGCTTGAATGAGCTCAGGTGAAGTGGAGACCACCCTCGAGAGGCGTGGAGATAGCCGTCTCCCTCCAGAACAGGAAGCAGCTAGGCCTCAGAGACAACTGTCCCAGCAGGACCCTCCCACCATCTCTCGAGTCTACTTCACTCTGACATTGGCTTTAGACTCTCCCACTGGCTCTTCTAGGTAAGTAACCTGTCTTGGTCAGCTCCCGGGCCTCCTGTTCCCAATCAGTGCTGCGATCCTCCCTTCATTCCAATTCACAACGTCCAGGGAGGCATTCTTATTGGCCGGGCTTGCACAGGTAGGCCCTCAGGACCGACCACTTGGGCCAGGGCTAAGATAGTCTGACTGGCTGAGCTTGGGTACACCTGGATCACTTAGCTCAGGGAAGGCACAGGCTGGGGACCCACAGCTGTCTCCTGAGGCCCAGCACTAAGTATCAGAGCTCCTCATAGACAATGAAGAGAGTGACCACAGGTTACCCCTCTATGCAACCACCACCCCACGAGTCAGGGCTGGGCACGGGAAGGGGGACGCAGCCCTCAGCTTATAGGGTGGGTTAGAGGGGTCAGAATCACCAAATCCCAGAGGCTTTAGGGAAAGGAAGTATTTCCAAAACATGGAGTCTGAGGCAGGAGCATCAAACAAGAGTAGTAATAATCATAATACCATTCATCGAGCATCTATTTTGTGCCAAACATATAAAAGCACTTGACATGTACTATTTATACCTTTATAATCCTGTGAGGTGGTGCCATTAGGCCTATTTTGCAGTAAGAAAATTAAGGTTCACCAGATAGTAAGACACTCTCCTATAGCTTTTCTATAAGCACCAGAAGTGGTTTGAGAAAAAGCCTTTTTGGAGGGATCATGCAGAGCCTCTGGATGGGGAGGTTTGTTAAAAAAAATAAGCCAGCCTGGAGACAGTCAGTGTAAAACCTAGGAAATTTTTGTTGGGGCGGGGGGGCGGGGACAGTCCTGATTCACCTGTTGTTCCAACATCTGTATTACTAGCACTTCCTTTCATTCTCAAAAGCAGTGATGTGCTGATCAATGTTTAAAAGCAGGTCTCAATATAGATACATGTGTGGATATGTATAGATAATATGCGTATGTCTGATATGTGTATATCTGATATAATACAACATATGTACATCTGATACAAAGGATGTGTAATATGCAATCTACAAATAGTAAAATATACACTACACTTTGTTGAAAATTCCATCTGTCCAATTAATTCTCAAAGAATGCTTTTGTTGGTTTTTGCCAAAATCTTATATTCTTAGCCAACCTACAGGTTCGACCACGATTTGACCAATGGAGTTGCACTGTTTTCCTGCTCAATTGCTAACAGAAAACTGCTCATTCTCTTCCCTATAAATTTATTGTAATTAAATCTAATAGGTGAAACCACCATTGAACTATTTCTCTTTCTTGTACATATTACACTCAGAAATTCTAAACAGAAACTTCTCTCAGCTTCAGTGCTATGATTGCAATAGTGCCAGCCATATTCATATAGTTACAGGGATGACAACATTGTCCAAATCTGCATTATTTAATAGCAGCTGTATCTGACACCTGGCTCCAGAAACTACAGAAACGTTAAGCAGCAGACTCATTGCTTGCTGCCAGTACGAGCCAGCCTAGGCGTGCCACTGAGACAGTGCCCAATTCCAGCAAGGTATCACAGACCTGCCCTACCTTTAGGAGAATATTTCCAACCGTCCCTCCATAGCTGCAATGCTGGTGACTGTCACATTATGATATTAGGGACCAGCCAGGCAGAGGGAGAAAGGAAAGGTCCACGGGAGAGGCTCTGCCTCCCAATCCATGACCTGGGATCTGGGTCATGTGGACCCTGCAACTTTTAAACTGTTCCTCACTGATGAACAGATGTGGGGGGGGGGGGGGCTCAAGGACAACTTAGGAGACGCTGCCCCGTGAGCTAAGTGAACTCATGTAATTTTCTGGGTGTGCCGTTTCTCGACTTTTTACAACCAGGGAGTAAATGTTCTGACAACTTCCCTGTGCCTGGGAACAATCTGACTCTGTACTTACAAAACCAACTTTATTTCACATTTCTAGAGGCTTTGTAGTACAGGAAAAAGTGACTCCCAACTTGGACACTTAGGTAAGTAAGGTCTTCAATCTCTCTCAATACCACTTCTTTAGCTAGAAATAGCAACAACACTAATACTTAATGCACAATCTTGTGCTTTAATTAATTTGAGATGCTTTAATGAATTAATTAATTGAGAATTAAATGAGATAACATACATGAGGGAATCCTTGGAAACTACAAACGTAAGACACTACTGCTGTTATGCTGTTTAAATGTTACTAACATTTAAAAGTAGTGGCATCAGTAAATACAGCTGACAGAGCTGCAGTTATAGGTCACACAGGAACATGGGAGAAGCAAGAACTGGGTCTTTGTTATGTTTTGAAATTTCCTGTTCATGATTAGGACAGAGCAGAGATATGAATACTTCAGGAGGTTCAAAATTAAAAAAAACAAAAAATCCCCACTATTCTAGACTAAAAGCTTAATTTTTCCAAGTTAGTTTTTCCAATTATTTGAGATTTTTTTTAATGTTTTTATTTATTTTTGAGACAGGCAGAGCATGAGCAGGGGAGGGGCAGAGAGAGAGGGAGACACAGAATCCAAAGCAGGCTCCAGGCTCTGAGCTGTCAGCACAGAGCCTGACGCGGGGCTCGAACTCACGGACCGTGAGATCATGACCTGAGCTGAAGCCGGACGCTTAACCGACTGAGCCACCCAGGCGCCCCAATTTGAGATTTTTTTTTTTAACGTTTATTATTTATTTTTGAGAGAGAGACAGAGCATGAGCGGGGGAGGGGCAGAGGGAGAGGGAAACCCAGACTCCAGAGCAGGCTCCAGGCTCTGAGCCATCAGCACAGAGCCCGACGTGGGGCTTGAACCCACCAACCGTGAGATCGTGACCTGAGCCAGAGTCAGACGCTTAACCGACTGAGCCACCCAGGCACCCCTATTTTAGAATTATTCTAGACAAATGAATAATGTTCCATATATAATACTCCCATAGCATTACCCATCTTTACATTCCCAGTTCTCAGTTCAACAATTTTTCTACAGAGCCCGTCCTCCAGGTCAGACACTGTACTATGTTTGGAGGATTCCTGTCCTTGAAAAGTTCCTACTAAGTCTCTTTCTAAAAACTAAGAATATGTAGGTTTTTATGTGAACCACGACTCACTCCCATCATGTGATGTCTGAGTGCTCAGGTGTAAGGACCTTGTCACGCCAGCCCTCAACCGAGAGGAAATGCTCCGTCAACAAGGAGACACTGGGGATACAAGAGAAGGACACAGTCTTCGCTGAACGGGGCCTCCGTGTGCCCGAGCCTGCACCCTCAGACGTGGAACAACGGGAGAGGCTAGCTTCTGAGAATGCCCCAGAAAACAGGGCGGCCAGCAAGGCGTTCCGTGAAGCAGAAGACTGCATTCGCTAAGTGTGGGGGGCTGTGGGCTTGCTCGCTCGTGCCTTTATTCTCAGTCCAAAACTGAATGCTGTCGGTCTTTGCTTTAGCTGAGGCTAGTAATGCAAAACATCAAACCAGTGATTTGCTTTAACTGTGTCACGTTAATGGACTGTAAACTGACAAAAGGACTCCTTAACATTCAACAGCTTCTAGCTCAATTTGAAACAAATAAAAAAACATTTAAATGTAAATCTAGTAGGTTTATAATTATTTTTTTTTTCAACGTTTTTTATTTATTTTTGGGACAGAGAGAGACAGAGCATGAACGGGGGAGGGGCAGAGAGGGAGACACAGAATCGGAAACAGGCTCCAGGCTCCGAGCCATCAGCCCAGAGCCCGACGCGGGGCTCGAACTCACAGACCGCGAAATCGTGACCTGGCTGAAGTCGGACGCTTAACCGACTGCGCCACCCAGGCGCCCCTATAATTATTGTCTAAATAAATAGACTTATCCCCTAATGAACAGGCTACATAGCACATGTATTTCGAATCCTCAATCAATCACTACCAAAATAAAGGTCACTTGGTCACTTACTTTGGAGAAGACTTTTTTTAAGCATTGTGTCATAATCACCGATGGGAGGGAAATTGAGCCATATGCTTCTTCAGCCTGGGGAACGTTCATAATCTTTGGCCCAGCAATCTTCTCTCTAGGAATCCAATTTAAGGAAGAAATTAGATATATGGAAAAGACTTACATACAATATGTTCACATGAGTGCTATCATAATAAAAACATTGGTTATAAAATTATGTTTTGTCAACAGAATTGAATATTGAGAAACCATTAAACAGCATGTTGTCAAAATGTTTTAGGAATATCTCATGTTTACAAAAATAAACAGGGTGTAAAACTTTATAATGAATAAAATGTCATATATAAGATACATACTATATTTATTATATATTTAATAATACATATATAGGCACACACCTATCACATAGAAAAAAATTGAGAAGAAAATACACTAAAAATACTAATGGTAGTTTTCTCTAGGTGGTGGGATTATGAGTGGCTTTTATTTTTTAACACTGCTTTTCTGTTTGTTCAGGTTTCCCTAATAAGCCCGAAGATCTGCCGAGAATAAAGAATATGTTGGCCAGGTTGACACATAGTTCCTATGACAATTATACATACAACTGTAAAATAATAAACTGACATCATTTTTAATATCTTAACATAAATATCTAGTGGCAAAAAAAAAAAAACCATGATGAAAAATTTGCCTAGTAAAGAAAAGTAAAATGATAGGGGAAAGAATCATCCAGAATTCCACCCGTCAGAGGGAAATGCGATCAATATCCCGTGACTGACTGAGTGGGTGGGTGGCTTTGCGCTATGCCGTGGAGTCCTACATTGGCCATGGCTGTCACCCTGGAGAGTAGGGACTGACTGGGTCCTCCCCTCCAGGTGGGGGACTGAAAAAGAACCCCCTTCCCCACTTGAATCAATCCTTGTGCATTTGAGACTTTCATGTAATGCTCCACTTGAAGAAAGCCTCCATGGAAAAACAAGTACTAAAAGAACTGGAGGCCTCACTATTTAACCTCCTCCCTAAAGCTAAACCCTAGGTTGTTTCTAGTTTTTCTCTAACACAATGGCAGATTGAGGATAATGATCATTTTCTAAAGCTCTTGATGTGCCCAAACCACACAGACAAAGGTCAACCAGTTTATACTCCCATCAGCTTGGTCATCTTACAGTACCCTTACCTACACCAAGCAAAAAAATTTTTTAATTTGTTAATTTGATATATATATATATTTTTTTTTTTTTTAAGGTTTATTCATTTTTCGGAGACAGAGAGAGCATGAGCCTGAAAGGGGCAGAGAGAGAGGGAGACATAGAATCCGAAACGGGCTCCAGGCTCCGAGCTGTCAGCACAGAGCCCAATGCGGGGCTCAAACTCACCAACCGTGAGATCATGACCTGAGCTAAAGTCAGATGCTCAACCGACTGAGCCACCCAGGCGCCCCTTGTTAATTTGATATATTTAAACTACAGTCTCTCATTTGTTCTTACCCATCTTAAAAACCGTTTCATCTTCTTTGACTACCTCTTCCAAGAACTCTTCCATCAGCAGAATCCCTCTGAGGAGGATGTGGACACCCCCAGACTGAAGTGCCTGTAGCTGTCCACGCAGCTTGTGCTTGGATTTTCTTCTCCCTAGGCCCCAGGTCAGCCACATGACTCTACTTCAGAAAGGGCCAAACTTGTGGAGGAAGTTTCCCTCTGAGAAATGCCAGGTGCCAGATCTAACATCCCCCTTCCTTCTGAAACACTCTCCAGGACCACAGAATCTTGGAAGTGGATGATGCCCCGAAGAGTAGTCTTCCTTCGGCCTCTGGTTACAGAGATAAAGGCTCCAAGCTCTGTAGTGGGAAACAAGTGTACCAGTGAATGATAGAGCCAGGACCAAGACCTGGGTGTCCTGGGGGTCTTAGCCCAGGGTTCTTCCCACCGCCAGCCTCCAGCTGCCTCTGTAACCATCAAACAGCAGCCAAAGTGAACCCTGCTCCTTCATCCTATCTGATCACTTTCTAGGAAGGGTGTGTCATCATCATCCAGCTGGAAGAATAAATCACAAGGGATCCTGATCCAGGGGGTGAATAGAAGCTGAAATCTACCTCAAGTAGACGGACAGAAATTCAAAGCAGAAAGAAGACAAATTGGTAGATGTTCCCCTGAAACTGGCAAGTTCCTACAACTCAACTTTAAAGTCAGCCTACGAAGGACCACTAGGCGGAGCTCTATTTTCAAAATAAAGTCTTAATCTTTGAGCTATGAACTGGCTTTCAGCTCAAATGGTTGAAAATATCAGCTTAGTGCAAGGATTTGCTCACCAAATCCACTGGTTCCCGTCCAGATTTTATGCCAATCTAAAGTCTACAGTCTATAGTGCCCCCATGAGCTAAACCTTTTGGTCCCTCGATTACTGTCTTAAAAGTAAATACAATGGATGTGTGTGTGTGTGTGTGTGTGTAAAATAAACCTGAACAGAGAAGTTACAAAACATGTATTTATCTCAGCAACAGAGAATTTTAAATATATATTTAAAATGTATTCTAACATATGAAATATATATTTTGTATTATGTAAATACAATGTAAAATATACTTAATATATATTTATGTGTAATTATATTCAGATATATTTAAATATATTTTAATATACAAAATATACATTTACTGCATTCTATATAATTGCATATGTTATATATTTAAAATTCTTTCTGCTGTTGAGTGATAAATACCTACTTTGTAACCCCAATTATACATAAGATATCTATATATTTATATGTATTGTGCTAAATATATTTTATGTAATAAAATATTTTAAAATACATATTTAAAATTTTCTCTGTTGCTGAGTGCTAGATACATACTTTGTAATTTCTCTGGCTGTTTTCCCTGTAATAATCACCAAAACCCTGAACACACAGAAAAGCCTTTTTATTGACCCATTCAAGGTATGTTATTCTATGTTTCCCTAGTGCATATCTGTTCACATAGAGTTGAAAACAGTAAAGAAAGGGGGGATTAAATTTAAAGAGAAATAGGCATTGGCTGCTGTTCCTTGCTGAATTAGGGCAGAAAGCAAAAAAAAAACAAAACCAAAAAACAAGAGTCTATTGTACCTATGAGGAAGAAAGGCTTTAAATAGTCCCAACCAAATATGAAAATATAACAATCTTCTTGTAATTGCCTTTAGTGCTAGTTGTAACATACAGATTGAGGGGTGAAAAAAGCATATATTTAGTACTCCTTCCTTATTTATGCTACTTTGAGGAAAATCATCTCAGCGTGAAACACAAGAAAATAATAAACTGGGAGGTTTTCATGAGATCTGATCAACAGCCCTAAAATGCAACTTTTCTCAGCCTCCCAGGAGAAAACAAAAAGCAAAAACACACACCCTCACCAAAACCAGGCTTGACAGACAACCTCATGGAAGATTCAGACAGACTCCATTAGCTACACGGCAGAGGGAGCTGGGCGGGGAAAACACCTACTGACATGCTCCTTGTCAAGGCATACTTATCCAGGGTTTCACTTCTGGAGACTGAGACCACTGAAAAAGGTCAGAAGCTGTTCCCATACGTCCCCGCAGGACTGCAGATCCAAACTCTGAAACAACCAGAGAGGCACACAGGTGCTACTCTTTGAGATAACGAGTTCTTGGGGATTCCACTGCCCATCCCATGCCTCTTTTAGTCTAGGTCCATTCAGAAGTAGGAACTGAGAAAACACCAAACCGTGCAGAAGGGAGGAGGAACCGAGGGTAGCTCATCACACTGGAGGAAAAACAGTCCCCACAAGTAAAGTTCACTAAGTAACAGAAGAGTGGGAAAGAAACCTGTTTAGCAGGATAGAGGCACCTAAGTTTTCCAGGCACTTCTTGGATTCCAAATACAGTATCAGAGAACCAATCAGCTAGGAGGAGCTGGAGATGTGGTAAAACAGAACTTCTCGGAGTGAACATCGGCCAGGAACTGGGAACAGGAACTTGTGATGTCCCTCTGGCCAGCGCTCAGAGAATGAGACTACACACAAGCAGATGTGACCACCCACAATCAGCTTGCTCTCTCTTAACAGACACCAACTGTATACAGATGCCACCACGTTCAAGGATGAGTAAATACGGGGGGTAGGAACCCTACAACGGGGAGCTAATTGTAAAAAGCTACAGAAAATAGGAAAGGGAATTCATCTTGATGATCCAGTAGAATAATAGCCCTAAAAATAATAAGTAAGCTACAGCAGAATCCACAAGATTCAACAAACTGGCATCCTCTATAGGACATAAAAAGATATCACCTCTATTTAGCAAAAGCAAAAAAAAAAAAAACAAAACCATAAAGAATAAGTGGAGATGAAAATGGAGTGATACGAGATAAACTAATACTTTCCACAGATAATTATGAACCCAACGTAAGCTGAGCACTGTGTTACGAGTGGAGAGCCCAGAGATAGGAGAAACAGATGTAAGCCGCTTTTGCTGCAACTTATACTTTGATGAGATTCACAGACAATAAAATAATAAACAAATAATTTAACATGTGATAACCGCTATGCAGAAAACCAAAAGGGCGCTGATTTAGGGAATAACGGGGGCACCTATTTAGATAAAGGCATCAGGGAAGGCTCCTGGAACAGGGTGGTATTTACTGAGCCAGCTTTGAGAAGAGCAAGTAAAGAACATTACTGGCAGAGAAAGCAGAAAGCAGCTTGCTGTAAGGTGAAAAAAGGATTCTGCCTGCTTGAGGAACCTAAAAAAGAGCAGTGTGCGTGGTGAACAGTACAAGATCAATTTGGAAACACAAGCACCGGTCAGTCACATAGGACCTTGACTGCCAGGAAAAGCATTTTGGATTTTAAATATGAAACAAAGTTACTGAGTGTCAATATATATGGATATGTATGTGTGTGTGTGTGTGTGTGTGTGTGTGTGTGTATTTATGTGTATTTATCTGCGTACATACATACATATATACATATATATTTAAATACATATATTAATTACTACTGCATAGAGAATGGACTAGAGACCACAGAGGAAGCAAAAAGATAGAGGGTCTCAACTCAGGGAAGAGATAACAGTGCCTGGAACTGAAGTAACGATGGACAGTAGGAGGGAGACGAATGGGCAGTTTAAAGAGGCAGAGGGCAGGGGCGCCTGGGTAGCTCAGTCGGTTAAAAGTCTGATTTCGGCTCAGATCATGATCTCACAGTTAGTGAGTTCAAGCCCCATGTCGGGCTCTGTGCTGACAGCTCAGAGCCTGGAGCCTGCTTCCAATTCTGTGTCTCCCTCTCTCTCTGACCCTCTCTCCCACTTGCGCTCTCTCTCTCTCTCAAAAATAAACATTAAAAGAAAATTAAAAAAAAAAAAGAGGCAGAGGGCAAACTCGCGGGATGCAGAGGAAAAGGGAGCAGCAGAGATCAAAAAGATAAGAAAGATGACTGAGAATACAAAACTCTTTTCTGGATGACTGGTATTTCTAAAGGAGAAACCACAGCAATTGAATGAAAATGATGAAGATAAAGGGATATTTTCCTGAAACAAACAATACCCAAGTCTAAAAATGTAAAAATTCATCCTTTTCCAAGGAAATTAAGAGTACAGCTGCTGGACATTTCCTTGAGAAATGCCTGAATTTACAAAATAAATAATCAGATTTATTCAAAGTTATCTGTAGAGAAAAATGTGAAATCAGTGTGGCTTTGGACTTTTGTTCCATAACAGGAATTCCCAGAAGGCCGTAGAACAACATCATAGCAAGTACAACTCAAGAATTCTACAACAAGCTAATATTGCTACTCATAAAGAGAAAAGGAAAAAAAGGTATTGTCACATCTCCAAGGGCTAACAAAATGGTACCCATAGAAAAATTACTCATCCCCCTGTCTAAAAAGGGATAACTCAAAAATGGAGAAGTTATGCTACGGAAGGAATAGGAACATTTTAAATTCAATCATAGAAATAAGTCTGAAAGGATGTGTTAAATATATTTTCTTTTTTTTAATTTTTTAATTTTATTTGAGAGAGAGAGAGAGAGAGAGAGAGAGAGAGAGAATCTTAAGCAGGCTCCATGCTCAGCACAGACCCCAGGATCCTGAGATCATGACCTGAGCTGAAACCAAGAGTCAGACACTCAACTGAGCCACCCAGGCACCCCAAATATACTTTCAAAATCGAGAGCAAATGGGTATGTACGTTATACTTCAAAGAAAAGTTATACAATGAAAAAAATATACTGCTAATAAAAATGTTATCTAAAATCCCACATATTGACAAGAATCAGGAAACGTGAGTGAAATTTTTGACAGTAAGTGAAAATACTCTGACTTGTTTTGGTGCATAATTGCACAATTGTTTTGAAGAAAATGAATAGGGTGATGGTTTAGACACGGGGCAGGGGAGAGACCTACTTAGATGAAATAGCCAGGGAAGATCTCTCTAAAGAACTACAAGTTCCTTCCCTTCTGGAGCACAGGTGCTCTGAGAGGACAGAACATTTATATGTTGGCCTCACAGTATTTAATTAGGTACAGAATTGACCCGGTTGGAAAGATATCACACAACTCACAGCCAATACAGAAATGAAAATTAAAAGCACTTTATTCCTTAATCAGCTAAACAGAGCAGACAGCTTCTCCCTCATCTTATAATTGAAATAGGGTGATGCTTTAGTGAATATGGACAGAACTGTTAGCATATCATTCAAGTTAAATGGGTTTAACTTTATTCTGTATCTTGTCATAAAATTGAACTGAGTATCTGCTTATAAAGAAGGGCAAAGAGCTTTTCTGGAATACTGAAAAGTTCGTGTTCATAGTTTCAAGGGCAATTGGCTTAGAACCATCACACCATGAGTATTTTTTATAGGAAACTACATTGGTTTAAATTTTGGTTGTAGAACATTGCTTGTTCTCTTAAAATTGTAAACAGTGGGGAATTCAATATCCACTTAGATCAGAAGTGGGCAAACTTTCCCTGCAAAGGGCTGGATAGTAATTATTTTTGGCTAAGCAGCCATATAAAATACATAGATGAATGGGTGCATCTGGCCAATAAAACTTTGTTTTAAAACTGGGGAGCAGGCTGGATTTGGCCAGGGGCCACAGTTTGCCCACCAATGATTTAGATGATTCTACCAAACCAGTCTTCTCAGTTCGTGGAACTTATTTCTCTAATGATCATGCTCCCTGACCTGCCTCAGCCACTTTCATGATCATACCCTGAGGCACAACCACACCATTTCTAATAACTGACACTCCTCCATAACCTCAATCCGTCTGGCCCACTCATGGACCACCACTCTCATCTTTCCTCCCTACTCCCTCTAGAACCCAGACTCATAATCCCTTGACCCCATCAGGTCCTTCAACCCACTGGTCCTGCCCTCTGTATACTGTCCTTCATACCTGGCTGTCCTTCTGCCCTCCCCGCTACAGACTTCAATCCCATGGGAAACCATCACGGTCCCTCCTTTGCATAAACTTCCGGCTCCCTCCACCTTCTTTTGCTCTGTCACTCACTTGGCGAAACTACAACCCTATTTAAATCCAACTCTCCACATACTGTGGAGCTCAATGTGCCTGGAGGAAATCCCAAAGCCACACTGACTGGCCCTTTTAATTCATGACCATAAATCTCAAGTGAGTATTTTCTGTGCCATTTTCCTAATGAGGCCAGTCTCCCACTCTGACTTCACACCTCCTCCACCACCATCACGAGCCCGTGACAAGGCTTATCATTTCACTGCATGACTAGAAGCTAGAAGAATAAAACTTCTACAAACACATGCCAGCCAGCCGGGCCTTCCCTCTTCACATTCCTGTCTGCTTCACTCGTGTGCTTCACTTGTGTGCATTCTAGACCCCATGACCTCTTATCTACTTAAGGACACCAGTCCAGCAATGCCCCCTTCTCTCTCCAAGGTCTCTACTGAATCACTACTAGGAGTATTCAAACAGCTGCTGTGTCTCCTATCATCTAGCTATCAGTCATCTGGGTGGGGTTGGGGGTGAGAGTGGGTGGCAGGGCAGAAGTCCCTGCTCTGAATTGGAAGGGCAAATCGGGCAGAGCCAAGCTGTCCTCATCCAACAGACAGAACCAGGGCAAAGGAAGATGGAAACCACAGCGTAGCCCCAAGACTGCCCCATTCCCATCCCTCTAACTTTCCAGGCAGGTTCTGAAAGAAAAAGAAGTCCAATTGGTGCCAGCTAAATTCACTTGAAAAGGCAAAGAGCTTAGTCTAGTTTCCAACGGCCTGGGGACTGTGACCTGAGCCCAACTCAGCCTGGGAAGAGAATTTAGATGCTTGTCAGAGGGGCATATGCTTACTCACTTCTAAGCTCCTGAATTTTATGGCTCTTTTTCTTCTCGTTCTGTGGAACAATCTTTAGAAAAAAATTCCTAATGGTCTTGATCGAAATCAGAGAAAAAGGATGCTTTTCTTTTCCAACAGTCGCACCAGAACAGCTCAGGTGCTGCAAATGCTGTGAGGCCAGGCGTGATGGCTGCTGGATCTGGGAGGACATGCGGCACACCCAGGGGGGGGACAGGGGAGGCGGCAGGGAAGGGTAGCAGCTTGGGTTGAGCTCCTTCTCACTGGCTTGGCTCTCCCATGCTGGAAGGAGGCAGGGCCTTTCCAGTCCCAACAGAATTCCAGAAGTCAGTTTACACGTTGGGAGAGAGGAGATGGGAGCCCATCTGGTGCTCTGTGCATGGCATGGGGAATCCTGTGAAGTCAGGTGGGTAGAGCTGACTCCTGGAAAAATGGCACAGTGGGTAAATCAACCATTGTCACATGTAGCCATGCCCTGCTCAGGACCTTTGGGCATCTAATCCCCACTAATTCAAGGCTTTGGGCCAACTTGGGCATCTTATTGTGGTATCTCACTGATGCCTGTCCTAGCAATGCCCATGTTTCAGATTTTCCCAGACCTTCAGCCTCCTTCCACCTCCGGATTCCCTGCTTTCTAAGTACATAGAGCCTACTTGCCAGCTGTGCAGCAGTATTCTGATACAGTCACCACAGAGTCCAAAGAAGTCCTTACTGCTCTTTGTGTAAGACAGCTGGATTTTTGGTAGATATACCCAAGAGAAAACTGAGGAGCAAACTGAAGGCTGAGAATTTCTGGGTCATTTCCTCAGCACTGGATAGTCACTAGTGGGTTTTAGTCAACCCACGCAGAGGCTCTACGACTGCCACATATAAATGTCACAAAAATAAGAGATGCACTTTCAACATCACCTACAGCCCTTCCAGACCGGTAACCACGGCAACACCAGCGGCACCCCGAAGAAGCGTGGCGGATTCCTCCAGGCCCTGACATGGGTTCCTTCATCTGTCTCCTCCTTCCGCTGTTCTACTCCTTTTTATTTTCCTCTTCGCCCCGTTGATTCTTTCCTGACCCTCATATTCTGGAATTATTTCTGCCAAACAGGTGCATGCCAGAATGTTAGCCCCCGGAGGGCAGGCAGGGCTTTTTTCTACTTTGTTCCCTGCTGTGCCTGCTGTATCTAGGACTGTGCCAGGCACAGCGGGTGTCCTCTTTGGTGCACGAATGAACGAACGCACTAGGAAGCTAAGAGTGTTGTCGTCATCGCATTTTTATAACCCACCAGGGTTACAGGCCGAAGCCCCCTGCTTTCTGGATGCCTCACAGGGATATCAACAATGAGTAACGATTTTCTAGAATCTCACCCTTCCTCCAACAACATGTCTCCACCGAGATGAAAACTTCCTTTGCGAATCTCTATTTTCGAGGACGACCCACTTCTGAGCCATGGCTAGCTAAGCCCAGAGGCAAGCTCGGAGACCTGGGAGCCCACGCAGCCTCGGGCGTGGGTTTCCGGACAGAATCTGCACACGGGCCTGGGAACACTACTGGACTACACGGCTTCTTCCCCCAGGCTCCACGCTTATTCCACGTGCTGAAACCGCTCAGCCGAGACCCACGTCCCGCCATCTCTAGTGAAAGTCGTCAGGCGTGGCTGTCGTAAAATATGGCTACTGTAAAGGGTGGATGCTGTAAAGCGCGGCTGTCGTACTATTCCGGAGGAGTCCCCTTCCTCTCCATCCCAGGGTGGATTTGTTCTGCAAATGTGCCCGGAGCCGCTACCGTGTAGGCGCTTCTGCAGCCCGGAGATGCACACGCCGAAGGGGCGCAGGGTCCAGTGATGGTACCCGAGCAGACACTCCACGAAGCACTTAACCGTGCGTTTGCTCATCGGATCCCCCGAAGAACCCTCGGGGTCACATACTGTGGTTAGCCCCTTTCGCAGATCCGGGGACTGAGGTTTAGCTAAATCAAATGACTCGCCCACACCACACGTTATTGAATGGAGGACCCAGGACGTAAACCCGCAGTCTGCCTGGCAAGAAAATGTGTTCTTTTCTGCAGACAACTCCAGGTGAGGGTGACAAGAGTTAGGCACAGTGCTTCAGCTTTGCGCTCCGCGAACAGTCTTCACCACAGGCTTACTTCGGGAAAGACATGTCTCAGTTGTGCACACCTTGCCCATCGAAACAGCTGGGTGAAAATGTGTTTTGCTCATGCACCCTTTGTTTTAAATATGTAGGGAACTATAGCACAAATGAGTGTTTGTGAGCAGTCTTGGAAACGTAAATATAATGTATTTTTGTTTCTGAGTTACAACCCACTTGCAAGGGGCATTTTGGTCTTCAGCCTGTTTATTGAATCAGGCACTTTTCTGAACTTTTCTTCTAAAAGAGAAGGAAAGGAATGAGCATTATTGAATGTTCATTAGATGCTGCCCACTTTACAAAGTGGCTCCATCTCATCCAGCAGCCCAAAGGAAGAGAGGCCCTTCCCTCATTTTAGAAGTGAGGGAACGGAAGCTTGACCGCGGATGGCAGAATCGGGATTTCCACCCAGTGCCAGTGCCAAAGCTGCGCTGTTTCCTTGGCCCCTCTGAGTTGGCCAGGGTCCTCCGCATGTGGCGCGGCCGGGGATGGGCTGAAAGTGGGCGGTCACTCCCCCAAATGCTCCCGCGGGGAGGAGATATCACATGGTCAGTGCCCAGCACAGCACAACCCTAAATATCAGCTGTATGTGTTGAGTGAGGCCGCCCCCACAGAATCCAAAGGAATGCTGCTTTAAAAACCACTGTTGAAGGGGCGCCTGGGTGGCGCAGTCGGTTAAGCGTCCGACTTCGGCCAGGTCACGATCTCGCGGTCCGTGAGTTCGAGCCCCGCGTCAGGCTCTGGGCTGATGGCTCAGAGCCTGGAGCCTGCTTCCCATTCTGTGTCTCCCTCTCTCTCTCTGCCCCTCCCCCGTTCATGCTCTGTCTCTCTCTGTCCCAAAAATAAATAAAAAAACGTTGAAAAAAAAACCACTGTTGAAGATATTCAACATGAAAGGGAACCACCACAAACCAGTGACAGACAACTTGGCCAAACTAGCCAGGCTCCCCTGAGCCCACTTCTCAACTAGGCCTCGACCTTGGCCTATGAAGACCTGAACAAAACACAAAAATAGTTTCTGACGGCTCAAGGCCACTTCCCTAGGATGAGCCTAAGCCCCCGCTTAAAGTGCTTGTCTGAGAAGGCTCAAGGCCACCAAAAGAATTTACTGTTTCCCCAGCCAACACTTGAAGGTGGGGCTCTCGTTCCCCCTACTCTGTGGAAGGGTAGGAGCCCAACTTTGGTAAATTCCAGTTGACAAACCCAGATGGGCTTCACATGCACCAACCCCCACGTCTCACTTTTTGTTATTTTTCACTTCCCTGCCTCTGTTGAACCCCGCTCAGCCCCCTCCGTGTTGCCTCGTTCCTTTAAAATGCTCGGCTATTTCTGTACCAAAGTTGAGTTCAGTCCACACTGGGCTTTTCCCTGTGACAATGGTGTACTACCGATTAAAATCTGTCTTTACCACTTTAGTGTCCAGCTCTGTTCACCCTTGACACTAGTCAGTTGGGGCAAACAGAGCTGCGCCCCCCCCCCCCACCGTGATTGTCACTGTTAATACTCCCCTGCCCCCCACCCTAGCTGCTGTCCCCCCCCCCCGTCTCAGCCCCAACACTAGTCTCAGCAGTCACTCCCCCTTGCCCCCCACTTGCCCCCTTCCTCTGCCCTTCCTCCTGGGTTTATACTTCACATTTCCAGGACAAAAAATAACAGCTGTCTAGAGTTGGGCTGTGGCATGAAATAAAAAAGTGTTTGGGCCAGATGGGTGTTCAGGCTACTGAAATAGTGCACCCAAGCCCTACGCTTTCACATCTGACATAGAAGTTTATTAAGGGGATTGGGAGAAAGCACACTTCTTAGAGCCCAAGAATTGGGTGCTGCCGGGAAAGGAGACATTGCTGGGAACCAGGGCCACCATGCTTTGGTGCTGTTGGAGCAGCCTCTGTGGGGGTCAGCACCCACCCCTGGGGAAGAAGCAGACTCTGGTGGGGAAGGAAGCCACGCTCCTGGGCTCTTGGCCACCTTGCAGGGGAGGAATTGTTCAGGGCTGGCTTCTTTGCTCAGTCTTAGCTGCCCGCTCTCCAAAACCACTTCACGTATCTACGAATGGGGTGTCAACGGGGAATTTCCATGGGAGTTGGGTGATTTCCAGATGGCTCAGGGTTTCCTCCCAAGCTGTGCACAAGACCCAGTGTATAGAGTGCTTTTAAGTTTTCAGAAGAAGAGTCAGGTGTCTCAGATTTTGTTGTCTTTAGTTTGTGACGAGTGTTGAGAACATATCCCAACATGTGAGCCAGGCTCTTCTTTATGAATTTGGGCCAGTACTTTGAGTCTCTAGACTAAAGAAGGATGTTCATCTGTAATGTGAGTTTTTTGGAGTTAGGACATCTAAAGTATCTTTAAACTTTAAAATAATATTTGAACAATTTACGTTACTTATGTGTTCCTGGCACGATGCTGGGCAAACAATGGTGGCATAAGAAGTTGAATTATGGAATGAGGATATGTGAGTCCTGGAATATTCCAGAAGAAGTAGGGAGAATTTGACTCCAAAAACAGTGAGGGAAAAGTCATCACCCATCTCAGCAAAACTTTATTAAATTACAGTAATCCCAGGGGCGCCTGGGTGGCACAGTCGGTTAAGCGTCCGACTTTAGCCAGGTCACGATCTCGCGGTCCGGGAGTTCGAGCCCCGCGTCAGGCTCTGGGCTGATGGCTCGGAGCCTGGAGCCTGTTTCCGATTCTGTGTCTCCCTCTCTCTCTGCCCCTCTCCCGTTCATGCTCTGTCTCTCTCTGTCCCAAAAATAAATAAAAAACGTTGAAAAAAAAATTTAAATTACAGTAATCCCAGAAGCTGCTTTGTCAAATTTTTTCATCTTTTTCTCTCCCTTCCCACACTTGTGAGCTCTTCTTTCCCACCCAAGAGAACCTTCCTTTGCCTTAGCACTAAGCTTTTTCATTTCTGCAACCCTACACATTAGTACTAAAAGGGAGGAAGAAGAGGGGAAGGTCTTCCTGTACTTGTCTCTGTCATATATGAATCTCTCTTTTAATATTTATTTTATTTTTGAGACAGAGACAGAGAGAGAGAGACAGAGAGAGAGAATTTGAGTGGGGGCAAGGTGGGGGGGGGGGAGGTGGGCAGAGAGAGAGGGATACAGAGGCTCTGAAGCAGGCTCTGCACTGACAGCAGAGACCCCAATGCAGCTGGACTTGAACTCATGAACTGTAAGATCATGACCTGAGCCGGAAGTCGGACACTTAACCAACTGAGCCATCAAGGCACCCCTGTCCTATATGAATCTAACTGTACCTATAATGACATCTTCTCAAGAGATGCTATTTTACTTAAGGAGGAATATAAATCTGTGACCTTTCATCACAGAAATTCATTAATTTCTCAAGGGATTTTAGATCAGTGCATTGGATAGATGCACATTAGATAATATGCATTGGAAATCCTCTGTAGATCCTGTTAAAATCCAGATTCTAGGGGCGCCTGGGTGGCGCAGTCGGTTAAGCGTCCGACTTCAGCCGGGTCACGATCTCACGGTCCGTGAGTTCGAGCCCCGCGTCGGGCTCTGGGCTGATGGCTCGGAGCCTGGAGCCTGTTTCCGATTCTGTGTCTCCCTCTCTCTCTGCCCCTCCCCCGTTCATGCTCTGTCTCTCTCTGTCCCAAAAATAAATAAACGTTGAAAAAAAAAATTAAAAAAAAAAAAAATCCAGATTCTAATTCAGTAGTTCTGGGGTGGGGCCCAGGATTCTGCATTTCTAATTAGCTCCCAGATGATGGCCAAAGTTCCTGATCCTTAGACCTCACTTTGAGTGGCAGGGTTTAGATAACCTCATTTTTTTTTCTATAATACCCCTGGAAATGCTGCAGTGAAATTATTAATATTATTTTTATTGTTGCATTGACTTTTGAACTCACACTTCTTGGCTTTTGAACTCATGGTCCTGAGCTCTTTGCAGCTGAACATGTTGCTTCTCACATCCATTAAATATTTTAAATATGTATATGAAATTACATATTAAAATTTTTTCCCCAGAAATTAATTTAAACTCTGTTTCTGAAACCAATACAGGCAGTGGCCAGGAAAAAGTCAGCAAAAAAAGGCCATCACTTGGGGCGCCTGGGTGGCTCAGTCAGTTAAGGGTCCAACTTCTGTTCAGGTCATGATCTTGTGGTTCGTGGGTTCGAGCCCCACGTCGGGCTCTGTGCTGACAGCTCAGAGCCTGGAGCCTGCTTCAGATTCTGTGTCTCCCTCTCTCTCTGCCCCTCCCCTGCTCATGCTCTGTCTCTCTAAAATAGTAAACATTTAAAAAAAGAAAAAAGGCCGTCACTGTGTCCCCCAGAGCCCAGCTGTGGCTCCTGTGGACAGCTGCACAGTTTGAGGCATGCTTTGATTTTTCATACAATGTGTCTCTCCAACAGAGAACTGATTGCATATCCATGAGAATATTTATTTCCCACAACAGCCCACTAAGTTGATAATAGCATTCCCATTTTACAGATGCAGAAACTGAGACTCAGATTAAGTAAAGTGCAGCAAGTTACATGTCTGCTGAACTGCGATTCAGACCTGGACCAAATCCTGTGCTTCTTCCACCCTCTGCCTAGCCCCTTGCCTTGCCGTTCCCTCCTTGAGTGTTCCAGGAGCACTGTCCAGAAGCTCTGGGAACAGGACTTGGTTCTCTTAAACCCTGGGAGAAAGAGAAGAATCCAGGGGAAATGAGACCTAAAGCTTGGCTAGTGGAAGAAGCAAGGTACAGGGAGGACACAAACAGGACAACTGATGGGAGAATGTTTGTTTGGTGCCCAGCATTTATTGTACAGACTTTCTTCTGCTCTTGTTTCTATGAGGGATCATTCAAGGTACTTTCCAGCAACTGTTTTAGACTCTTGTTTTGATGAGCAGGAATGATAGTGGTTATGTGGGTGGTGGGAGCCCCCTTTCTCACTTTTCTTGCCTTCTTTCTCTGCCCTGAGACCAGGGGCAATGAGTCACCCATAAAATAGTCAAAGAGTGTGGCAGGCCTGGACAATACCCAGGCTTGTGTTACCATTTCTGTATAATAACTACTCATGCCTCCTACCCTTTAGCGACATGGGTTGAGGGCTTTGGGGGGAAAAGCAGATATCTTCCATAACCATGACATCTTTGCTCAACATTGACCATTAAATGAGAGTTTTGCTTGTGTCTGCAGTAAGGTAGTCCATCTGAAAGCAGATTTCTATTGGGAGAGCTATTTTTCTCAAGTTTTTAACAGGTCAAAAACCCAATTAGATGACTCAGATCATTTTTCCACACAGGTAGAGAAAAATCCCCCTGTCCTTTGATGACAGATAAGCTGGTTAGGCTGTAATTCTTAGACAGAAGGATGCTGTGACATGAACAAACTGGAAAGCCCAGAGCCTATCCCTTCTGGAACCAAGGGGCTGCAGGAGGAAAGGAAGGAGATAGATTAAGGAAGACAGACTCTGGGTCTTGGCTCACCTTCTGTCTAAGGACCTGCTTGAGCAGGAAGAGAGGAGCATTAGAAACACCCAGATCACTGAAGGGAACCTGGAACCCCAAGATTGATAGTCCATTTCTCTGGAAGGGGAAGTTTCAGGTCCTCAGAGAACACCAGCCTTCAGCTCAACACCACATCCAAAATGGCACAGTAATGGCAAATGGGTGAAAGATAAACCCAAGGCAGGGCTTCTGGATGTCCTGGGCCTGCACGTGGCATACCGGAGTGCCAATAGTCCCAGGCGTTCCAAGAAGGGAACACGGCCATGCTGAGAAAGCCATCAGCTCTCCGGGATCTGGGATCACTCCAGCAAAGCCTTGGGGATTCTAGACCTCAAGATCACAAAAAATGGCCAGGTCCCCAGACTCCCGTGGGGGCTGTGGCACCTCACCCCCAAAGGGCTGGATGAGAACAGCAGCCCCTCAGGGGGACCGAGCCAGAAAGCCGTCCAACCCAGTCACCTGTTGCTATAGTCTGGTGTGTAAATGGTGGACACAAAATGAACCCAGCGGGCTGCTCTGCCATGAGGTTGTACGAGCCGTAGGCCTCTTCCGTAACCAGGTGAACAACCTTGACAATTCACGCCTGTTGTCATGGCATAGTTATTAATAGTGCTCACCTTCTCTCAAGCTGTAAATTGATTGACATGAATCCTTGTAAAATAAACATTATGAAGTGCCTATAGTGATTCCATTTATTAGTGAGGAATATAAGTCACCTATAGGTATAAGGCATCTTTGTGCCTATGCATGTGCAGGCAGCATGTGTAGGACACTGTTTGCAGTAGTTACCTGGGGACTGGGCGGAGACATGGAAAGCATTGCACTGTTCTCATATGCATGGCTGCTTGTACCAGGCATGTTTTTTTTTTTTAATATTTATTTATTTATTTTGAGAGAGAGAGAGAGAGAGAGAGAGAGAAAGCATGGGGTGGGGGGAGGGGCAGAGAGAGAGGAAGAGAGAGGATCCCAAACAGGCTCTGCATCGCCAGCACAGAGCCCGGTGCAGGGCTCAAACTCCCGAATGGTGAGATCATGACCTGAGCTGAAATCGATAGTCAGGCGCTTAACCAACTGAGCCACCCCGGCGTGGGCCCCCCCCCCCCCCCCCGGGCAGTGTTTTTTAAAAATAAAAAAAAAAAAAAAGTGTCTCATTTGAAGGATGAATTCTAATGGTCACTCTGTTCAGAATATAGGTATCATCTTGGAGAGAAGCCAGGGAGGGCAGTGGAAACTGAAAGCCTAAGCATCTCTGCTAAAGGGACTGAGCATTTTTTAAAAAACGGGGACAGTTTACGTCATTGCAAACAGACTGAGTTCCCCAGATCATTCTAAACATAGTCTAGTTTGTTTTTCCATGGTGGGTATGGGCTCATGAGGAAAATCAGATCAGCCAGAGAGAAGTAGAAACATTTGCTATGTCCGTCAGTAGTTTTGTGACCATGCTACTGTTGAATTCTGACTAGTAAACCTGAAAGACTGGTTACTCATTTTTTGCAGTAGACAGAAATTATACTATTCTTCTATGAGAGCATAACCTGCTTCATTTCTCATTTTAAGGCTTTTACTCCTGGTCCACACCCAGGCCCGTGACCAATGCCAGGTTCCAAGTTAGGAGAGAGCAGCAGGTCACAGAGTACAGTCACAGTACCCTCAGCCTTCAGGAGGTCAGGTAAGGCTGGGCAGCTGCCACTGCCCCCCAACCCAGTCACTTCCAGTCTGGAGACGCGTCTCCACTGACCCCAATGACTGCATAAATGTTAGCATTTGCTATGTGTGCCATGACATGAAGAAGATTGGGAGGCACTCATGAGCACTATCTCACAGTAAATGAGGTCTTGGCAAGTGTTGGGGTGTCAATAGAAGTATTATTACCCCCAAAACTAAGAACACTGTGATACAAGTTGCCTTACCTTGTATAGACTCTCAAGGACATTTTCATGACTTCGTGACAGCAGTTAGACCTCAGAACCTTCCTCCTGCCCTATCACATGTGGCCCCAAAGCTGAACATAAAGGGAGACCCACGGTCTGTAGAAGTTGGCCATTGGGGAATCCCTCCAAGACCAAACTCTTCTCTGGTGCCCTGCATTCCTCACTGTAGGAGGAAGATGTACCTGTGATATGTCACTTAAACTTTATACTGGGGAGAGGGAAAGAAAAACTGACATTTACAGAGTTATGAAAAACCAAAAATGTATTGTTCATACATATGTCTCCCATATATGCTACACAATAGCATTAGTCTTTCAGTCTAATCCTTCCGCTACTCTATGATATGCCATATTTCATCAATTCTAAGACACATGTTTCTTCCCCATCATTTGACATCTCTGAAACTGAGGACACCTTAAAATCAACAGCATCTCACAATCATTGTCCACCAAGTAGCAGTCATGATACAGTTACCGTCGCCTAAAAATGATAGAACGTGAGAGGCAGCAGCAAAACTTGAAGTGACTTGGAGGAAAGTCCTAGAAATAATCTAATACACTTTCAACTGTAGGAATCTAATTACTGTGAAGAGGAGGCGGAGGAAGTGGTGAGTCAGACAGTTGTGTTCAGCAACATTTCCGAAGGAGGAAAGGAAAACTAGCCAAGGCTGCATAACTGTAAAGCCAGCTTAAGAGTCAGACCAATGGTTTTGGTTCTTCAGTGGATTATTTTAAGAAATCGCTGCATCACTCATGTTTAATGTCATGTAGGTCACTTCGTTGTCTAATGCGAAGCACTTTTGTTTGACTTGCTGTCTACTACTGGGTAAAAAAAGTTTGCGTTTTGTGGAGTTACATGTTAACTCATACGTTTTGTCTGGTAGAGATCCAAATGACCTTTGTCCGTTAGAAAAGATATCTCGAAAGTATATTTTATTGCCCTGTAGGACATTAACCAGCTTTGTTTCTAACCTAGCCAGCTTATTCCAACATATTTTTTCTTTGTTTTTCCAGTTTCATTCTTTTTAAAAATTTGAGTATAGTTGAGACACTCCAACATATTTTTCCAATGCTCATAAAGCCTTTGTTCCTGTAATTCTCCAAACCAGGTGTTAAGCTTTGACAGTTGTTTATTCTGTAGTTGCATGATAATCTTGTTTTTTTTAACTTTTTGAAACATGCACACATCAACAGCTAAATGGAAAAGTGATTCAAAAGAGTTAGGCTCTGATGGTGCCTGGGTGGCTCAGTCGGTTAAGCATCCGACTTCGGCTTAGGTCATGATCTCGCAGTCCATGAGTTCGAGCCCCACGTCAGGCTCTATCCTGACAGTTTGGAGCCTGGAGCTGGCTTCACCTTCTGTGTCTCCCACTTTCTCTCTGCCCTTCCCCTGCTCCTGCTCTGTCTCTGCTCTGTCTCTCTCTCAAAAATGAGTAAACATTTAAAAAAAATTAAAAAAAAAAAAAAGATTCTTGATGTTGGCTCAGGTCATGATCTCACAGTTGCATGAGTTCAAGTCCAGCATTGGGCTCTCCACTGACAGTGCGTGCGGAGCCTACTTGAGATTCTGTCTCTTTCCCTCTCACTCTGCCCCTACCCTGCTCACACACTGTCTCTGTCTCTCTCAAAAATAAACTTTCCAAAAAAAAAGAGGCTCTGAATGTAAAGACGTTTTTGGAATGCCTTCACCAACTTGTTCTACATTTACTTTCTTTTTTAGGCTATGTAAAAGGTGATTAATATTCAAAATATAATTAAGGGACACCTGGATGGGTCAGTCAGTTAAGCATCTAACTTCGACTGAGGTCATGATCTCCCAGTCTATGAACTCGAGCCCCCGTCAGGCTCTGTGTTGACAGCTCAGAGCCTGGCACCTGCTTCAGATTCCGTGTCTCCCTCTCCCTCTGCCCTCCCCCACTTGTACTCTGTCTCTCTCGCGCTCTCTCTCTCTCTCTCTCTCAAAAACAAGTCCAAGAGAGGACTTTCAGTAAGCTTAAAATAAAAATTCTAAGTGGCAAGTAATCATGGTTTAGTTGATGGTGGTACACAAGGGAATGAAATAAATGTAAATCCAACTATAGCAGAAAAAGAAGTCATCTCCAATTTCATTGGGGGTTCAGAAGGAAAAATAACCAAATGTCTCAGTCCCAGAGGTGTGGACTACTAGACCAGACCGTTTGAAAGGCATGGACTTAATGGACTGGTGCCTCTAAATCACTCTCCCATGTGCTGTCAATGCCATAAGTTAGGATCAGGACTGTGGCCCCAATGGTCTTACAAGTAACCTTGGAGTATCGACATAGGAAGCAGAATGGACTTGGATTGGGTTGACACGATGGTGTCTTTACAGGGTAAGTGTTTTCTAACACCAAGAAAATTTGGATTAATACGTAAATCAAACTCATTATTAATACTACTGTATTGTGTTACAGGATAATCTGTTTGCTTGGAATTTAATGTACTGATCGCGTGAAAGATAATTTGCCCTGTTGAAGGGTCTAACTATTGGGCCTTGTGATTCCAACTTAAAACACGTTTTTGAAGAGGAATCAGACCTATAAACACAGAGAACAAAATGATGGTTGCCTGAGGGGTGGGCCGTTGAGCAAAATGGGTAGAGGGGAGAGGGAAACACTGGCTTCCAGCGTGGAATGAATAAGTCACAGAGATGAAAAGTATAGCACAGGGAACACAGTCAGTGGTATGTACTAATGTTGTATGTGACAGATGGTAACTACACTTGTGAGCACAGCGTAAGATCGAGAGTTGTAGAATCACTATGTTGTACCCCTGAAACTAATGAAACGGTGCGTGTCAACTATACTCACAAAGTTTTATTTAAATGAGTTTTGAGTTTTTTACACTTCATGATTTCTTTCAATGTTAATTTATTTTTGAGAGAGACAGAGCACGAGCGGGGGAGGGTAGAGAGAGGGGGAAACAGAATGCGAAGGAGGCTCCAGGCTCCGAGCTGTCAGCACAGAGCCTGACATGGGGCTTGAACCCACAAGCCATGAAATCAGGACCTGAGCCGAAGTTGGACGCTTAACCGACTGAGCCACCCGGGTGCCCCTACACTTATGATTTAAAAAATAATGGCATAATTTTTTTAAGTTGGGAAAACAATATTCGGTCATTTCAGCAACTTAAACTGCCTTATTTATAGGTTTGTTTTATCTGATTTTAAAAAGTTATCTAAAGTATTTGGGGAAACTTTTCATTCAGATATGGTCAAAAAGATACCCGACTATAATAAGTTTATAAAAGAAATTACAGTGTTTGAAGAGGTCCCATGACAATCTCAATTAGCCCCCTTAAACATTTTAAGTGGATTTTTCTCATTTTATTTTTTAATATTCAGGTTTGTTCTTAAGGTTTTCAGTTGCTGATTGACAGACATTCCCAAAGAGTATCTATGACTGAGAATGTATTTTAATTCTAAATAAAAGAGTAAGTTTTGGAAGCTGAACTTAAAACCTAAGAACTAGCATAGTCTTTAAAGTTTGTAACTTCTGTAGGTCGAATGTTGATTTTTAAAACCAAATCGTCTTTGAATAATCTTTTCTACAAACTAAAGGATCCCCCCCACACCCACACCCCCGAATTCACAGCGGTGCCCACGCTCACTTTGGAGTGGAACAGGCCTGGTGTGGAGCCAGAGGCTGGGCCAGCCCGGCACGACGCACCTTTCTGAACCTTCGTTGCTTTACAAGAAGCCACTTTTCAACAGATGACAGCTGTTCTGTTTAGGATCTGTTCTTCCCCTCACGGCACATTTTTATTTCCCTTTCAGTCCTGAAATTTCAAACACTGGGTGTCAGTATTGCTCAAAAGCACAGACCTATTCTCTGAGAAAGGGTGTAGTTTAAATCCACTGACATCTCACCCAGGAAAGCTTCTAAATAGGTTTGCCAGCTTGAGCGCAGAAGACAACTGGTGCTCAGATCTCTGAAGCTGGCCGGCGGGCCCCACCAGCTCTTCCTCCCGACCCTAACCGTCTGCGGTTCTGCTGGGCGCGTGGGGAAACAGCGACTCTCCCACCCCATCTGCCCCTTCCCGTGCCAGGGACCCCTTGTCATAAAACAAATGAGGGACTCTGGATTGTTCGTCCCCTTCCCTAAGAGCAACTACAACGTGCAGGTGTGAAAGCAGGGGGACCAAAGGGATTTGAACACAAACAGAGTAGAGAAGAAATGAACAGTGAAACAAATGAGTTGACCTCGGGCTCACGGTTCCTGGAATCATTCCCAGGTGCCCGACTTTCACCTCCAGGATCAGAAATGCTTTTTCCTCGTTTCTCCCCCTCTTATTCTTCTGCTTCTCTGCCCCCAAGCTCAGGTAGAGATTTCGATCTGTTTGGCTGATAACTTGTTTTGTTTTAACTACAACCACCTAGGACCTAGGACCCAGATTATTTTCTCTCTGGGTTTTCAAATTAGACTCTTTATCCCGTTGTCTTATCTTAGTTCGTATCTTATTTTACTGTTCTTCCCACCCTCCACCTGGAGAAAGGGCATGAATTCACTCAGGTTCTAGTGCTGCCGGGGGGCAGGAAGTTACTTAGAAATAACAACGTTGTCGGGGCGCCTGGGTGGCGCAGTCGGTTAAGCGTCCGACTTCAGCCAGGTCACGATCTCACGGTCCGTGAGTTCGAGCCCCGCGTCAGGCTCTGGGCTGATTCAGGCTCAGAGCCCGGAGCCTGTTTCCGATTCTGTGTCTCCCTCTCTCTCTGCCCCTCCCCCGTTCATGCTCTGTCTCTCTCTGTCCCAAAAATAAATAAACGTTGGAAAAAAAAAAATTTAGAATTAACAACGTTGTCACTTGTGAATACGGAACCCTCTGGTCATTTTCTTCTCTCTCTCTCTCCCTCTTTCTTCCTTCCCTCTGTTCCTTGTCCGTAATGTAAAATCAAGCTATTCCATTAAAGGGTTTCTAACTCTCACTTAATTTTCTAACATTCATCTTGACTTTCAAGGGAGACTCACTACTTTATGTGGCATGCCATGTGCTTTCACGACTATGAGCCAGTTTCTGCATTAGCCAAAGAAAAAGGGACTTGCGGGTGGTAACTACCTAGTGTTGCCCCCAAAATGTGGCCTGGTGCTCTGTGCTCCTTACAGGAAATGAAACGAGCTAAGCCTGGAATACCTGTTCGCCACCCAGCAAATCAGAGGTGCCCCGTGCAGTTGGGGATCACACTGTAGTCTGCAAACACCTTCTGGCAAGAGGAGGCCATTGCCCTTGTTCTGACAGAGTCCCTGCTGAAGCAGCTACAGGGAAGAGACCAGACCGACCATAGGCTGGACCGAACCAGCGAGGGATCAGAATCTCCGGGTAGAGCTGAGCCAGCTCCAGTGTGAGGTGAGACAGATCCGACCCTCAGCCTCTCCATTAGCACCCTGCTCGCTTCTGCTTTCCGCTTAGCTGCCTTGCCAAGCCTTCTTCCTCAAGTTCTCTGGCCTCCATAGTTCTGCCATCTTAGCGGGACCATCATTGCAATCACTGAGATTGTTTGACTTTGGTATTAGCCTTTAAAAAGCTTTTTGGCTAGCCCACTCACATTTTGGAATCTGACATCTCTGCTCTGGGCCCATCAGTTGACAGGTATTTAATAATGTACACACTATTTGGTATTCTGCCTTTTCCCCTTGATGTTGTTGTGAGCATTTCCTCTCCACTATTTAATAGACTTCCCAATATTATTTTGATGCTTGTATTATAACACGTCATGAGGTATCTTACGATGTATTCCTTGCTGCTGGACATTTTGGCCAGTTCCACATTTTCACAACTAACACGTTGGTAAGTATTAGTGTCACAAAATCTTTGCAATCATTTTCTAAAACACTTTTTTAATGTTTATTCATTTTTGAAAGACAGAGAGACAGAGTGCAAGCAGGGGTGGGGCAGAGAGAGAGGGAGACACAGAATCCGAAGCAGGCTCCAGGCTCTGAGCCATCCCCACAGTGCCCTATGCGGGGCTCAAACTCAAAAACCTCGAGATCATGACCTGTCGCTTAACCAACTGAGCCACGCAGGCGCCCCATTTTTATACAGTTTTAGAACACACACGTAATAAATGAATACACACTGTTGGCAACAATGTAAAACATTACAGATATGACTAAAGTCCCCATTAATGACCCGTCTAGTCACCACCACTCTTACAGAGATAACGACTGTTATTGGTTGGTGCATACCCTTCACTTTTTCAATGTGCTTACGTATATTTCAATGTATCTAAGTAAAGTATATGGTGCTGCATGGTATTATTATTTGTGAGGCGGGGGGTGGTACACAGATGCTCTCATGCTGTCTCTGTTCACTGGACGTAGTATCTTGCAGATGCTTCCGCGATAACACATGCGATCAGCATCCCTCTCCGTAACTGCTATGTAGGGTCCCATAATAAAGACAAACCACTGTTTACTGAACTATTGCCGTGTTGTTGGGTATTTGGACTCTTTCTAGTTTTTTGCTAAGACCAGCAGCGCTACGTTAGATCTTTTCCTCAAACACACGTGCACATGTTTCTCTGAGGAGATTCAGAACAGTAGGACTGTTAGGTGGTCGAGGAGGCACATGCCTCGTTTGTGCAGATAGCGTCAAATTGCCCACTGGCGTGGCGACACAGTAGCACTCCCTCCAGAGACCCAGCGAGGGCATTTGTGTTGCACAACCTGACCCACGCTTTATCTGAGCAAACTTTGGGTTGTTGCCGCTCTGATTAAACCTGGTATCTTACTGTGTTTTATATGCATTTCCCCGATTTCTAGTGAGATTAAGGATCTTGTCAAGTGTATTGGCCATTTTTGCTCACATTCCTCAAAGTTTCATTGCCGGGTCAAAGCATATGCAGTGTGTGTGTGTGTGTGTGTGTGTGTGCACGTATGTGTGTACGTGTCTATATTTCTGTAGCTATCTTCTGTACCTGTGTGTTGATGTATGTGTGATGCTGTCCCTTTAAAGGTTGTTTTTATCCCCAGATGCCCTTCTGTGATAATTGAACCAAATGTATATTCTCATCACAGAGTCTATCAACTCTATTTTTTCATACGGTCTATAGCACAGAATTCTAAATCTGTTGTTTTTGTTCTCTTTGACAATTTGGTAGGGAAATATAGCATCTCATTTAGTTTAAGTTGCTTTCATTAAGAGCATGTCAGGGTGCCTGGATGGCTCAGTCGGTTGAGCATCTGACTCTTGATTTTAGCTCAGGTCATGATCCCAGGGTCATAGGATCAAGCCCCACATCAGGCTCTGTGCCGAGTGTGGAGCCTGCTTAAGATTCCTTCTCTTTCTCCCTCTGCCCCTCCCCCAGTCTCACTGTCAATCTCTCTCTCTCTCTTAAAATAAATAAACACTAAAAAAAAAGAGAGAGAGAGAGTTAAGGTTGTCTACTTATAATTTGGGGCATTTTATATCTCTTTTTGCGTGAATGGCTTATTTATTTCTCCCATTTTTGTGTCGGGTCAATCGTCTTTATTTCTGCACAGATTTATAAGAACTCTTTACAGACCTTAAGAATATTAACCTATGTCTGAGGACTCAGTAAGATTAGGATAGTTCAATAAAAATAATATTCTTAATATATAATATGCATTAATATACCAATATAATAATATAAATTCCTAATAATGTAATAAAAACCATAAATAATAGTGTAAATTCCTTACAGTGTAATAACATTCTGCCGTGGACGGGTGCCTCTGGGAAAGTCCACTTGGGAGATTAGAGCCCCTCAAACAAATAAATACAACTTTTTAGAAGACTGCCCTCCTTCATTCTCCATATTGTCTCCTTACGTATAAAGGTGGCTGAGATCGTGTCATGATAAAGCAGCAGACTGTGTTTGAGTGTGATGAGACTCCAGATGCTCACTGTTGAAGGATCGATAGGTGACATGTGCCGGGTGGTCCCAAGTCCCAAATGCCTGGCCACTCTTCAGAGGAGCCGGGACCGCTTACGGCCCTGGGGCTGTCTCTGCTGTCACACGGGCTGGAACATGTGGCCACCACATCCAGCTGGGGGGGACCTGTAGCCCTTTACTTTTCCCTCTTTGGGCAGTTAATCCTCCCTTTCTCCCCATTAGAGAAAGTTTGCCTTGATTTTACTTGTTTCTTGAAGGGCCGTATTTTCTAGGGAAAACCTCACTCAATGAGGAGTTGAAGAACCTATCCATGGTGTTCTCTCTAGAACTAGAAAGCTAGTTGGTAATGGAATGCACACAAATGGCAGACGGTATGTAAACTAGACCTAAGGTGCACTAGCGAGCTCCTTTTACAGCCCTGACTCTAGCCTGGAATCATCTGCTGTGGGTTCAAACCCCAACCTCAGCTTGGCCATACACAGCTTTGACACGGGGCTCAAACTGCTAAACGTCAACTCTGTCCTCTGTAGAATGGCAATCATGTTAGTACCCACTTTAAGGCAAGTGTGAGGATTAACTGGATCCTGGCCTAATAAGCATTTTATGTGTAATAGCTCCAATCATTATTTTTCCACTTATTCTCAGAATTGAGACCGATATCTGTGTGTGAATTACACTTTCCCACATAGTACGAAGAGGCATATTAGACCATATAAATTTCTTCTAAAACACCATAGCTATAAAGGAGACCAGTGTGGTTAAAAGGACCTTTCTTGTTTGTCCTGCCTGGATATGACATTAGGTTTTAAAAAAAATCTCCCTCCAGTTGAGGAGTCTAGCAACCGTGGATTACCCAACAACGGTTACTATGGCTGCAAAAAGGAAGCAGAAAGACCTCACAGCAGTGTTTACCAAAGAAAAGGGAGTCCGTGGCTCCAGTAGTTAACTAAATGACTGTGCTTATGTCCTTGAGACAGGAAGACAGGAATGACTGCAAAACACATAGAGACACGCAGCCACGCTCTTTCCACGGACATTACAGAATGTACTCGGTGCACCAAGAGAACTCCTCCACAACTCCGTCAGTATTCCCCAGATGGAAAAGCGGCAGAGATCTCCTTCCTTCAACACTGTGGTGATTTTCTGTCCTGAGTTCCACTGTGTTCTATAGTCATGTCTATGCTCTCGGCCTTGGAGAGATGCTTCTTCTCATGAGGTGAAGATTGATGATTCATACTGGCCCGGATTTCTGGATTACTTGCAAGAATTGTGCAAATAGGGAGAAGATTTCATAAAGTCACTGATGCTTCCCTGACCTGTGTAGGGCTGTTCTCAATGATGGTTGGTTTTCATCTGTCAATGGGGATATTGACAGCTATTAAGGGAGCATGACCTTTAGTGGCGCAGATTTGGCTTTGAATTCTATCTCTACCCATTAGAGAGTGTGTGACACCTGTTATTTAATATCTCTGAGTCTCAGTTTTCTCATCTGCAAACTGAATGTAACACTTATATTGACTATCACACTCACACTACAGGGCGTTGTGACATTATCTATATGTCAGTGAGCAGTGAGCATCGTGTATGGAATACAGTTGCATTTGGTGGTTGGTTGGGATGTCTATGTCCTAATCTCTGGAATCTGTGACTGTTACCCTGCATGGCTAAAGGGGTAATTACACCAAGACTCTTAAAATGGGGCAGTTATCTTGAATTCTCTAGGCTGGCCTGGTGCAATCCCAAGGACCCTTACCTGAGAGGTAGGAGATCAGAATGAGTAGTAGCAGAAAGTGATGTGACCATGGAGGCAGAGACTGAAGCCATGTGGCCACAAGCCAAGGAATGCCGACAGCTTCTAGAAGCTGGAAGAGGAAAGGGAGGGACTCACCCTGGAGTCTCCAGAGGGAACTAACCTGGCCAACACCGTGATTTTATTCCCACAACACACACCCGACCTCTGGGACCACTATAAGATAATAAAATTGTGTTGTTTTAAGCTACTAAGTTTTTGGCAATTTATCACAGCACCAGGAGGGAACTAATACAATTTTCTATAAACAGTGGCTTTTATTATCGAGCATGATAATGTTCATTCAAAATGTGGAGGGACACCTGGGTGGCTCAGTCGCTTGAGGAAGAGACGAAAACTTAGAGGAAAAAATGCAAAGACTGAGGAATACTGAGGAAAAAGTTAGCTTTGAGGGTAGATCCAGGAGAGTAGACACATGATTACGGATTTACAGTCTCTTATCTGAAAACATCGAAGCCAGAAGAAGTTTGGGAATTTAGATTGTTTCAGCTTTTAGAAATAACACTGAATATTATATATATTTGTACGTATCTATGTATTTCTGTTTTTATGTACATCACATATATTTCTTACATACATTTTACATTACATACATTTATATAGTTATAGTACATACTAGATAATATCCCCAGAAGCATATGGGAAGTACTCAGAAATCAAACATTTTCAGCACCAAAATATTTGGAATATTCACACACTAGTATCTTTTTTTTAATTTTTTTAAGTCTATGTATTTATTTTGAGAGAGAGACAGAGACAGCACAAGTTGAGGACGGGCAGAGAGAGAGGGAGAGAGAGAATCCCAAGAAGGCTCTGTGCTGACATCATGGAGCCCAACAGCTGGGCTGGCTGGCTGGCTTGAACCCACAAAACCATGAGATCATGACCTGAGCCACCCAGGCGCCCCTCACACTAGTATTTTTTAGTAACTAAAAGTAGTCTCACATCAGTTCAGGTTATGTTTTTCCAATAAATGTGTTGGCTGGAAATTTATTTATTTATTTATTTGTTTGTTTGTTTATTTAATGTTTATTTATTTTGAGAGAGAGAGAGAGCATGAAAGGGGGAGGGGCAGAGGGAGAAGGAGAGAGCAAGAGTGAGAGTGAGAGCGAGAGAATCCCAAGCAGGCTCCATGCTGTCAGCACAGAACATAACTCGGGGCTCAATCCTATGAACTGTGAGATCATGACCTGAGCCAAAATCAAGAGTCAGACGCTTAACCAATGGAGCCACCCAGGTGCCCCTGGAAATTCATTTTTCAAAAGGCGCACACACACACACACACACAAAAAACAAAGCAAAAACACAAAGATACTTTAGATAAGGGATTGTGATCCTCTGTTAGAATTTCCAGTACAAGGAAAGGGTGTCCATGGAGAAGAAGTAACCATTAAAGTGGAGGGAAATTGTCCTTGGCTTGAAGAAAGGCTAAGTCTGTAGTCTGAAAGAGCTGATTTAAAACAATCTATGCAATGTATTAAATACAACGTGCATTCTGAGGCCAGCAGTGCCCCTGCCTGGGGCAGAGCAATGGGATTCTGAGCTCCAGGACAGAACAGCTGGTGCCTTCAGAGAGAGCTCTCCAGAGGCGTGCAGACGCTCCCCCTGGAGACCTTGTTGGAACACTAATGAGAGCATACCTGTGAGGACACGAGAAAGCCCGCCCAGAAAGAATGCAGGCAGCATGACTATCCTGGCCACAGTCATGCCCATTCAGTTGCAGTACAAGAGCAGAGCTGAGTAGTCAACACAGACTTGTGACCCTAAGCCTAAAGTATTTACTATCTAGCTTTAAATAGAAAAAAAAAAAAAAAAAGTCACTGCCTCCTGATGTAAGGGATAAAAATACTTTTGATTTGAAATTACCAGGGCTCAAATCCCTTTTTCATCGCCGTGTGACCTTGAGTAAATTACTCAGTGTCACCCTCGGTTTTCTGTCTGTAAAGATGGGCATAATCTAGTCACCTTCCTCATACATTCACACCATGGAAGCAAAAGACTGAAAATGCTCAGAACCCTAACTGGCATTACAGTGAAATAAATCAATGAATAGTTTTGTTTTGTTTTGTTCTTAAGGTTAACCTTTCATTTAGAGGCAGACAATTTTCAGTTGCTTTGGGGTTTCCATCGTAAAATCAGCAACGTGACTTATCTCATCCCAAGTATTAGTTCTCTCTCCCCGACTTCTATATTGTAACTAAGGGAAGTGGACCAAAATGAGATTTTTTAGTACTATTTTTACAAGCTCTCTGTATAGGCAGGTTTTAAAATCCAAATTCACATAGTCCCTGACATCTTATACTTAAACCGGATAAAACACGTCTCCAGGGAAGATCCGATTTCTTTACCTCTTTGTCCCTTCCAGGGCCAAGCAGAGGCTCTTCCGTTTAGGAACACTCGATAAATGTTTGGGATGGGCGAATGGATGCAGGGAGGGGTGGATGGATGGGTAAGTCATTTCATTGAGGAGACACCGGGAGCAGTTCTGTGAAGTGAATGCACAGAAGGAAAGGCACTGGTTTGCCTGCCACCCCCTCCCGTCCCCCCCACTTCCTCCTTCACACACTGCCAACAAAGCGTAAGGCTTTAGCAAAGCTGAAGTTCACAGTTCATACCTCTTTGCGGTATTTTTGAGGGGTCTGTCTTGGTTTTACTTGTTTATTTGTTGGCAGGTTTCGTATCTCTGGCTACAGAGGTTGAGGATATAGAATTCATGACACGTTGCCATTATCGGTCCAGACAAGGTCTTTCCTTTGGTTATTTATTAGCTTTTACTGCTTACTTCCCCATAGATAACCATTGAAACGCGTTTGATTATGAATTTTTGTTTGTGCCCATTTAAAGAAAGTTGTGGGTGTAGGCATGTATCTTTAATTGACCTAAAGCCAACTGCGTCCTGTACCTCCTGCCATTTCTTACCCTTTTCACTCAGCACTGCCTTCGTAAGATCCAACCGTGCTGTCGCGTGTACATCCATTCCACTGTTTTGTTTTTTTTTTTAAGTTTATGTATTTATTTTGAGAGAGACAGAGACCGTGTGGATCGGGGAGGGGCAGAGAGCGAGGCAGAGAGACAGAGAATCCCAAGCGGGCTTCAGGTCACCAGCACGGAGCCTGACACGGGGCTTGAACTCATGAAACTGAGCTCATGACCTGAGCCAAAACCAAGAGTCAGACGCTTAACCGACTGAGCCACCCGGGGGCCTCCATTCCGCCGTTTCTAAGTATTCCATTGCGTACAACCGCACATTAGACTTGGTGCTGTCTGTATTTTGTTTTCCTAGGGTATAGTGGAAAGTTATTGCCAGTTTAATCAATCCTGTTTCTACGGTTTGCAAAAAGATTAGGCACTCCATCTCCTTGACCGTGACTGGAATAGGAGTGAGCCCCTGGGGGGAAAGAGGTCAAGGAGAGGTCAGCCTGGGTGTAGGAGCAGCTCTATCACCCCTGGTTGTCCTTGGCCACTGGCCTAGCCTCTCTGTTTTCTCACCTGCAGCAGAGTCAATAATCCCGGCCACACCTATCTCACGGGGCTGATATGAGGTTTAGGAAAACAACAGGTGAGAAAAAAAGACTCTGAATAGGGTTCCTAACCACATATAGGGAGTCAGCCCTCATGGTCCCTTCTCTGGCTGGCACCCAAGCCCGACAGGTGACTGGAAAAGCAAATGCACCCACCCCAGTGCCACAAAGAAGCATCATTCCACTCTCAGGGTTGTGCAATCCACTAAGTGTTCAGTCCTAGGCAGACTTCTTGTGTCCCCCTGGTCACACCCCACCTCCTCATGGGGTGACCTTCCTGGGACTCCACAGGGAGGTATATGCTCCCTCAGGCAATCAGTCCCAACCTCTGTTTCCTCCTAATCTTCTTCAGTCACCTTCTCCCCTCCTCTTACACCCCCTGCCATTATTTCTATTCTATTCACTTGTTTACAACCTTGTGCCTGGGAGCAGAGTCTCTCCAGGTTTCCATCCCTAGGGGTAGCCCACAGGAGAGAATCGTGGCTGGCTTTTGTGACTATTAGCTCAATCTTCTTCCACATCCCCTCACCAGGAACAACAACAAAAACATGAATTCTACGTTTCAACCAAAAAAAAAAAAAGCCAAAGAGTACACTCAGCGGGGTAGGTGCGGTCACGGCCTCTTAACTCCTTTGTACAAGGATCCAGAGCCACTTCCCCTGGGGGCCCTCTCTGCTCAAGGCGGAAGGACTTCAGCCAAATCCACTCAGCAGCTTTTCTCCCAACCGGCCCCCTCTCTCACTCTTGCTCCCTTTTTGCTCAGCGCTCCCCCAAGGACTGGCTTCTGTGCTTCCCGTGCCCCTGCTCCACTCCAGTGTGTAGCATGGCCATTGTCACTCAGTATTACTGATTGGCTCGCAGGTCTGGCTTTCCTCCGAGACTGTGAGCTTCCTGCAGGCTGATGCCAGTCACGTTACTCTCCGCCGACACCTGTGAGACAATACATTTCTGTTGCGTAAGCCACCCAGTCCGTGGAACTTTGTGCTGGCAGCCCTAGGAAACTAATACAGGGGGCAATCGTGTCTTGATTCCTGCATGTTTTTTGTTTGTTTGTTGCCACCGCATCCGTAGAGCTTAGCACAGCAACTAAAGGCATAAGGAGAGCTCCATACATTTTTACTGGTAGGAAAACCTGTACTCAGGAGAACAAAGAGGAGATGTGCTTCCCCGCACTTGAAGGTCGCATAATGCGACTGAAAACACAAGAGAATGAGAAAGACCGTTCAAAGTACATGCTTAATGCAGGTCAGACACCTGGGCGGTTGGGCTATGCGAGTGCCAAGCCCTTAACTCAGATAGGGTGGGCAGTGCTGGGCAGTCACCCCAGAAATCTCTCATAACCTGAATCTCGAAGAGTTAGTCAAGCGGAGAAAGAGAATTGGAACAGAACGAAACCAAACAGCAAGAGAAAACATGGACTATATGTGGACCTCTGAGATAAGCGGGGCCTGAACATCAGGGGTCTGGTACAACCTGCTGAGTCTGAGAACCAAAGAGTGCATTGAAACGGGGGAGTAACGTGCATGGTCAGGCTTAGTTCTAGAAACTTCTCTCTGGCAAAGTGGGATACATTCCAGGGAGATATGGCTCACCACCAGGAGGTTCACTGTTCTCTGTGAACATTAGAAATTGGAGGAATTCTTTATCAGTCCTCAACGTCAAGGGAAGGCAGCACCCCCAGGGCTGGGCCTCACCGGGAAAGCTGGGAACGTAGTTCCCCCCCACAGACCAACTCCTATTTTGTCCTTTTAATGGGCAGTAATATCCCCTCACCAGATGTGTTGTGCTACTATTTTTAAGTTCAGGCAGTCCCCACCCTCCTAGAATCTGCCTCTAATTCTTGGAAGTTGGGGTAAAACCACATGTTTTTCATCATTCCTCAAAACCACTAGCTCAAAGCACATACGTAGTTCTGTGACACAGGGGAAGAGGCTGTGGACATCTGTGTTGTGTTTCTGTTCCCATTCATATTTCTCTGGTGTATTAAAGCCAAATTGCACCAGGCTATAAAGACCATCGGGGAGAATCAGCGGGCAGACAGGATCCTGAAAGAATAAGGTTCCTCAGAGAAACCATTCCCCAAAGGGGACAGGAGGCAGCGGAGAGGCTCCAGATCCCGGGCCATTCCCTTCACGGCATGACGCACATATGGGGTCTGATCAAAGTAAAGTCTATTTTGGGCCTGTCGTCCTGCTCTCATTATTTCTATCACCTCTCAGAGGACACGTGGTTGCCCTGAACACCGTGCTCACGACAGGAGGGAAAGCTGGCTAACACCACTCATTCTGCAGGGCAGGGGAGGAGAGCCCACTGGCGGGGCCGGCAACCATCAGCAGAGGGCTTCTGCAACACTGTTCCAGCCCAGCCCGGGGCCCCGCAGAAGCCAACTGGATGGGCACAGCCTCAGCACTGCAGGTGTTTCCAGTACTAGCGCCCCTGCAGGCCCCACATGCCAGAGGACACATCTGCTGACCTTTAGATTACGACAGGGGCTGGTATTGACATTCGCATCAGCACATTAAGGCAGCCCATGCACAGAGGCCCTGCAAGATAGCTACAGAGCTGGGGCTCTCTGCGGAGCCCGGCTGCCGCCAGTGGTGTGGGCAGACCCTGGCTACATGGAATTTCCCTGCTGTTCTGGATGGGTTTTGATGGGCTTTCCTTTCACTTCCTCTTGTAGACCTCTGGACAGTGTCGTTACTGATGCAGTGGACGCCACGTGTCCTGTGTCACCCCAGCAGGGCTTGCCTTGCAGCAGTGGGAGGCTTTGCCCCATGCCCAGAGGGGCACCTCCTAGGAGTGAGGGCTAGGGGTGCCCTCATCGGGCCCTGGGGACCCGCTTTGCTGCAGAAAGCTGTTGAAGCCTCTCACCCCTGCCCACCTCACAGGATGCTCAGGGGAATTCAGCAAGCCATGTATTCTGAGCCCCAGGAGATGGAAAGGAAGGAAGAGGGAGAGTTGGAGCCCTACAGGTCAACGTTAATTAGCGTTGTCAGGGACAAATATGTAGATGATGTATGACAGCAGAGTGTTGAGACAGCAGACCCTCAACTTCAACGTCATAAACTTACAAAGCGGTTTTTAAAAACCTGAACTGCTATCAGTATTCCAGTTGAGATGTTTCACATGAAAAAACAATCAAGATTTCCATCTCATCTCAGATAAGAAGACATAGCAACACTCTCGGCCCCTCTAACTGCGGGTCAGCAACCAGCTCCAGCTCGGAAGCGGCTGTTCCCTCCCAAGGGACCCATGTTCTCCAATCTGCCAGAATCCCACCCGGTCTCTTGTTAACAATTTCTATTGTTGCCTGGTCCCTACAGGCATTAGAGTTGGTGGGATCATGCTTACTCAGTGGACCCCAGGAATCCAATCTGGGCAGCACTGGGCCAAAGCCCATTCTGGTGACATCCAATCCTCCGGCATGGGGTGGTGATCCTGTCTGCTTGTCCTTCTTGCAGAGGTCTGCCATCGGCTTTCCAGCCCTTAGGAACCACTGCACAGAGAACGCTACAACTGTGAGGGAGGAAGACCCAGCCACTTACAGTCCCGGCAAGAGTGCAGGTCCCGGGGCAACTTGCTCTAAGTCCTTACGGAGCCAGGAATCGTTGCTTCTCTCTTTGTACCGTCTTCCATCAGTGCCGCCAAAAGGGGGCAAAGACAGAGCCCCCAGGACGGTGCACATTTCCATCTGGTTAATGGTGAGGGCCCCGTTAAGTGGGAGCAGGCTGCCCCAAAGAACAATTTAAGTTTGATCTCTCAGGAAACGTCTGCTCGTGATTTTTAAGGGGTCAGTTCTCCAGAATTTTTCCTATGAAATTATTTCAGAACAACCAAAGACTGAAGATTTCGTACCTATTGACCTCATGTCGTGTATCCCGGTGTTTGAAGACACTGCAAAGTGCAGCCCACAGTAACAAAGGCTAAAAATTCAGACCCTGATAATCAAAGATGGTGGGGGGGGAGGGGAGGTGGTTCCCATAAGGCTAGAACATTCGGCCTGCTGTGGGCATGAAAGAGGCCATGAGAAAAAGAAGAACTCGTTACCTTCTGTTTACATGGGTGCACAGCGTGTCTGTCTTGCTTGGCCTCGAAAGAGTAACAGAACCACCTAAAGGTGCCGGCTTTGGGAAATCCCATGTCTTCTCTGATGCTGACTGAGAAGGGCAGCAGACCCTCTGCCACAGGTTTGCTCCCTGAGGTCTGCTGACCGCAAGCCCAGGCTTTAGGGACCATCACCTCACCCTTATTTAACAACCTGGCGCGAGGATAGGCATATGACCCTTCTGCTAATACCCTCCCTCCGTGTTTCTTCACCCACCCACTTTACACAGCTAACAAAACACGGAACCGTTGAACTGGAATGTCTTAATGGAACGGGATGGCAGCTCTCTGTGAACGCACGGAGAATTCCGAATATCCTGAAGTAGGAGATACACCACCGTGATCTCCAGGTTACCAGCAGCAAGCTGCCCTCCAGACCCTGGGGTCTTACTGAACTCCTACCACCTAGAATCCTTTAAAGCATTTCTTGGTTCCTCCAATTTCAGACCCAAGAAGCCAGGCTCAGAAAAGCCTCAGGATTCTTTGTCTTACCTGCGAGAGGCCCACTTTCTGAATTCTGTAGACCCGTTTGAGGACCCGCCCCTTCGCAATAACTCACAACCGGCAAGCCCGTCCATGTGGAAGACCGGCTGTGCCCGGTTGGACCATGACATCATTTTTAATTTCTGGACTAAAACTGGATAATCACCTCCAGTGACAGAACCCAGCCATTTGTCCTAGACACTCATGTGCGTGATGTGGGACCCTCGCTGTTCAATTAGAAACGTAGTTCTGCCGTGGCTGAGGATATCCAAGCTTTCATGTGAACGGAGGGCTGAGTGTGCTATTGGCTTCTTCGCCCTGAAGAACTTTCGTCAGCTAATTCAGCGACGTGTGGCAAAGCCCTGTGCCCTGCTCCTTCTTGAAGCCATAGTCTCCAGTGCGATAGAAACGGACTCCTCAGAATAGCAGGAAACATGTGGGATTTACGGGGTGAAGATTGGAGTTCAATCTCCTCTGCAATTTAAATTCTCTACAGCTCACTTTCCTCACCTGTCTGCTCTCCCTATCCCGTGTGAGGCTCAAATGACCTAACACCAGCAAAAAACTCCATTGTAAATTCTCATATAAAGTTCGTTATTAACTAGTACTGAGAATGCATGGAAATTTCTGTGAGATGATTTATAATGATTACATACGTGCCAAGCGGGCATGCACAGCCTCCTGAGACGTTCATTCTGTGTGTCTGCATTGTGTCTCTCAAGTCTGATAAATGTTTCCGGAGTTAAAAGTCTAGTTTCATGGGTTGCCAAGAAAATAAGGCCAACTGGCAAAGCAGTAATATCTATTGGGAGACCTTTTAGAGAATCCTGAATAAAGAAGGCAAAAATTAATTTTTTATTTCATTATTAATTACTAAGCGGTTGCTTATAATTATTACAGATAATTATTTTTCATTAACTTTAATCATATTATTAGTTACTTAATCACTTGCAATATGCTTATTAAAATAATTATAATTATTGATCAAATAATAATTAATTCTGCCATGTTTGTTAATGAATGAATGATGAAGAGGGTGTTGGAGGCTGTAATTAAAGATAAAACAAAATCAGAGGGAGAAGGCGGTTCATGTAATCAGACTTCCAGAGAACTGTAAGAATCCATATCTTGGAACTAGAATACACATTTTCTTCTAGAATGAATTCTCTGCATAGGTGTTTTAAAGCTTTAAATAGTTTTATCTTTTTTAATTTAAGTGTACTTATTTTGAGAGAGAGAGATGGGGAGGGGCAGAGAGAGAGAGAGAGAGAGAGAGAGAGAGAGAGAATCCCAAGCAGACTCCTTGCTGTCAGCATAGAGCCCAAGTGGGGCTTGAACCTAAAATCATGACCTGAGCTGAAATCAAGAGTCGAAGCTTAACCAACTGAGCCACCCAGGTGCCCCATTACCTGATTTTTAAAGAACAAATAATCATTTGTGTAGAAATTTTATTTAAAAAAATTCATGTTCCCTAGGGCATCTGGGAGGCTTAGTTGGTTCAGCTTCCAACTCTCAATTTCAGCTCAGGTCATGATCTCATGGTTCTTGGGTTCAAGCCCCACTTAGGGCTCTGCATTGACAGCTAGGAGTCTCTTGGGATTCTCTCCCCCTCCCTGTGCCCCTCCCCAGCTTGCTCACTTGCTCTCTCTCTCTCTCTTTCTCTCAAAATAAATACAAACATTTTTAAAAATTCATGGACCCCAAAATATAATCAGCTGCAAACATGTTATCAGGTGAGCATTTTCTCATGACATAAAATTTAGGACATAGAGAACGTGATTTCTCCAGGATACGGGGAAAAGTTGAAGCCCTGGGCACTCAGGAAATTAATTCAATCTGGAAATAGGGAAATCATTCCCTATTGCCCTAGGTTACCTGTTTATTTAAAAAAAATTTTATTAAAATTTTTATATGTTTATTTATTTTTGAGAGAGAGAGAGAGAGATGGAGCTTAAGCAGGAGAGGGGCAAAGCGAGAGGGAGACAGAATCTGAAGCAGGCTCCAGGCTCTGAGGTGTCTTCAAAGAGCCCGATGCAGGGCTCAAACCATGCAATCATGACATGAGCCAAAGTCGGCCATTCAACCTACTGAGCCACCCAGGCGCCCCTTAAAAACTTCTTTTTAATGTTTACTTATTTATTTTGAGAGAGAGAGAGAGAATAATGTTTACTTATTTGTTTTGAGAGAGAGAGGAGGGGCGGAAACAGAGGGAGAGAGAGAATCCCAAGCACAGAGCCAATGCTGGGCTTGAACTCACGAACCATGAGATCGTGACCTGAGCAGAAATCAAGAGTCAGACACTTAACCTACTGAGCCACCCAGTCACCCCTAAGGTTACCTGTTTAATATGAGGGCTAAGGCTTTCCACCAATATCTGTGGAGGAAACTTTTATTAAGATTTTCTTTTGCCCTGATATGTAGTTGCTTCTGGGAGTCCTTAAATTCCTTGAGAGCCCCTGACTGGGGACAGGGGGCCTCAAGTTCAAGTGACTGTGGGAACTGAGGGGCTGGAACAGGAAAGGAAAAGTCTGTCAAGGTGGACAGAAGGATGAAGGAGGCAGGGGACTTAAAGGAGGATACATGAAAGGATTCAAGGGAGCTAAGGGAAGATCAAAAGTGGTACAAAGAGGAAGGAGGAATGGAAGTGATGTGAAGGGAGAGGTCTTAGATTAGTCAGTCCGGGGAAGCTACCAAAGTTCCAAATTATCCCGAGTAAAATCATGCCAGCGAGACATTAGCACGGTGGCAGTGAAACATACAGTCAGGAGGGATTTATGAAGGGGAGGTTCAGCTGACTGAGAAGTTCCTGTAGAAAAAGGATCAGGAGGCGCCTGGGGGGCTCAGTTGGTTGAGTGTCCAACTTCAGTTCAGGTAATGACCTCACAGTTTTGTGAGTTGGAATCCCACTTCGGGTGAGCACAAACCTAGCTTTGGGTAAAACACAAGCCCCAGGTGAGCCCGCCTCCCTCTCTCTCTCTCTGTCCCTCATGGGATTCTCTCTGTCTCTGTGCCCCTCAATCGCTTGCACCCTCTCACTCTCAAAAATAAATAGGAAGAAAAAGAAGAAAGAAAGAAAGAAAGAAAGAAAGAAAGAAAGAAAGAAAGAAAGAAAGAAAGAGGAAGGAAGAAAAAGAAAGAGAAAAGAAAGAAGGAAGGAAAGAAAAAGGAAAGAGTCTGAAAGAGAAAGAAAGAGAAAAGAGAAAAGAAAAGAAAAGAAAAGAAAAGAAAAGAAAAGAAAAGAAAAG